>NC_079892.1:14840855-15140855 GCF_024868665.1 Triplophysa rosa
TTATATATATATATATATATATATATATATAAATAAAAATAATACTTAAGGTAAAACAGTATGTGGCCTTTCACAACTGTTGTTTTTACAAAATTACCCTTGTACCAATATATTCTACTGAAGATCTTTTTTTTTTAGTTTGCCCTCTTGTTCGGGAAAATTAATGTCTATGTGCGGAATATAATCCATCACACAGTGAAAGCAGAGGTCATTCAGGAAATGATAGCAGGTAAGATTAGGTCCGTACCTCATGGATACACTCACACACCGTCTACAAACACACATGAACACACAAACACGCACATACACCTTGAACACAGGAAAGTTCCTCACGTTCCTTGCCTTGACTTTGCCAAGAGTGTGGAGAAGAAGCGTAGGAGCTTCTCAAGGACAAAGTCAAAAATCTCATTTTATTATAAAAAAAAGTGTTGTGATGGTACCATGATCGACGACAATAGCACTGTATGTTATTATGTACCATAGCAAACTATGTTAATGTACTTTTTATTGTCTAAAACAAGTAAAAAAGCATCTGACCTCAGTATTATCTTCTGACAAGATGACTACTTCTATCCTGTTGTTTAAAATCCAAGTATTCTTACAAATTACACATCAGCCTAGACTTCTTTATTTCTTATGTCGACTATAACCTTTATAGCTATACGCTGACTTCACACAAAGTGCTAAAAACATATCATCCTGTGCCACTATGAGCAGGTTTAACATCCACTGTACATTTATTACAATGAAATTTCTGTAATGTACACCTGTCCCACTCACAAGTCTCCGGGGAATCAGTAAAGCCATTCAAGGGCAAAGTATTTACACACATACGCACACACATAGCTGGTCAATACCGAATCAAAGTCTACGGGGCCCTCCGGCACAGAGATCACACATTAATCCCATGCATTAATTATTGACACTAAATTTAATTTGAAAAGCAAACGTACACAATCCACCGGTCAGATTTTAATAATGCAAACAGACCATGCGGGGAGTAATCATATTGCTATTGATTAATATACAACAACTATAAGTAGTCAGGCTTATCCGATAACCCATAAACATATAAGAGACTACATCACGGAAAGCACTGGATTATGGGTAGAACAACTGTACGTGATCCTCTCGATCACCTATCATTAAAAAACTCAGCAGATGAACTGAATGATATTGAGCTTCGCCAAACAAACAACCGAATGAAAACGACAATCAAAAACATTGTCCCTCATTATTATGCAAACAAAGAACAAAAACAATCTTCTGTTACTGCCAATGACTTAGAAAAACAATAAAACAAAATGCAATGTTAACAAACATTCAGATAGTTATGTAATTGAACAATAAAACAAAACACATTGTTACTACTAACGGTACGTAAACAAACACAAAACAAACCGTGATGCCAGAGGTGAAAACGAAGCTTCGCCCCTACACCCCGTCTCCTAAAAATAACTCTATTTATCTAAAGTGGGATGGAGGTACGGCCTGTAAAGAACGCCCTTCGATGAAAACAGACAGAGATGGAGAGAGTGTGAAAAAGAGCAAGATGGCTGGAGATCATCTTTAACACTTAACAATGACCGGAGCAGAGGCAGTTTACCTTCTGCCACGGGCTGTTATGAACAGAGGCTATCAGTCTGTCGCTCAAGAAAGAGTGAGCGGGCGAGAGAGAGACATCTCGGCACGTTGATTTATGAAAATAATGAAATATGTATGGCTGACAGCTTGAAGGATCACCGTTGAGGTTTTATTCTAATGCACTTGTCCTCTTTGCAAATCACCCATCACCCGTGTCAAGTCAAGCTGTTTTTCCACACGATCGTTGAAAGCTGCCTGTAAAGGGGATGGGCTACTGGTGGCGGCCATGTTTTTACGGCCGGATATTGGTTTCTTTGCAAGTTTGGGGTTGTTTGGAGAAGACGAACAACTTGCTCCATTGACACAAACCAACATGTGATGGTTTGCTGGTCTGGCTTGACAACAATACTGTATGAATAATCTGGTTTTGGACACCAACAAACCAGTTGAGGTTGACTTGTTCAAGGAACAAATAGACTCGCTGCAGGTCAGACACCAACAGTCTGACAACCACAAAAAGACAGAGTTCATTTATATGAGTGCCTTCGTAAATGCCCGCAGCCCATTTCATAATAAAGAGACCGTATGAAAAAATAACAAAGGATATCCCTTCATATCAGGTTCAAATTCACCGAGCGACACTTTGTACAGTTAGTTAGATTAGCGGTATTTACTTAAGCGGCCGCGGCCTCTGTATGTTTTCATGTTAGCGAACAAACAGCCAAACCACCGCCTTCCCATTCTCTTAATGAACAGCTCAACATCCCCACAGCTGTGTGTGTAATGCACAACATTAGCCAAAGAATCTTTAACAAATCCGATTAGGAAAACCTCACATTAAAAGCCTTTCACGTAACAAAGCGGCCAAACCCGCATGAAAGGTTGAAGTGAATCGGCCGCAACGTCGCCGCCTGTGACGGCCTACCTCGCTAGCCGTTAGAGCAAAGTGCCGGCACTGTAATCTAATAGATATCGTATTGCTTGCAGCGGTCCGTGCGCGGGAGTGGCGCTCTTTTCAATGGACCCCTAAATGGGGGATGAATAGAGTCAGGCATCCTGAAGGACGCCTAAACTTAATTTGAGTGAGTTAAAAGGTTGGAAATGGTATTGAGCTGCACCGCAGGGGCAGGGGCGTCAGCGGGGCCGTTTAGTCGGCATTTCAATGGGCTCTTGTCCTGTTAAAGTCCTCCTCAGACCTAGCTCATTTCTTTTAAAAGCCCGAGCAGCACCTTTAAGGATTATTAAAACAGTGCCGGAGAGCGGAGGGGTTAGCGAGCGGAACCGCTGGTCCCCCTTGCTTTCAGCATGGCGATGTGAGGATGGGACATCTCTCAAACACATAATAGCAATGATGATGGGTGCGATAGCTCCGAATCAATACGCCTCTTAAACTGGATCCATTGTTTTGAGATATATTACATCCTCCTGTCAGCTTCTGTAAGGCCCTTCAGAGGGATAATGTACACAGTGATCCCACAGGCCCGGGCGGCAGCATTGTGCCGCACGTCTGGTTAAATGGTGTAATAACGAGCAGGGCCGTGGGACGGCCAGGAGCCTCGATGAGATCGGTGATCTTAAAAGAATGTTTCAAGCAGAGACGCTTCAACCACAGTCAATACCGTTCCGACTCCACGCGGCCCACTTTACAACCGCAAGGACTTTCATACCGGAAACACCAAAAGAGGCAAACACACATAACATCTGACGGCACAGCTGGGCTGCTGTAAACCAGCAATATACATAAGACCACCGCATCCGGTGGTCTGAGTGACAACACAATGACTTCCAATTAGGGCTAGGGGGTATGACGGTATATGTCAACCGCTAAAGATTTTGCTACTCTGTTTATCGGGGAATGTTGCCCCAGGCCCCACTTAGACCCTGTGTCCCTATGCTATTTACACAACACATTTATGTGGCTGACAGTGGGCAGGACAGCTTTACAATATTTAACAAGTGACTATAAAACAAAGTAAAATGCTTGAGTTTAGTTTTTACATACATATTTTAAAGCTGCAATCCGTAACATTTTCTGGAGCAAAAACAAAGAACATTTCAAACTCCATGTTTTTCACCGATTCACAGTAGTTAGCTTGTAATCATAATTTATCATTTGAGATGTCGAGTGCAACTTCACAATTAATGTCAAGTGTTTTTCAACCAATATATCGAAGTGAAGTACATTAAGCGACTTGCAATTTTGTGTTTTTAAACCGAGACTGTCATAGAAAGACCAAAGTTATGGATTGTGAAATATTGTCCATTTGAGTAGGATTCAAATAAAGTAAATGATCAAAAACTATACTGTTTACATAGCGTCAACGCTCTAATACCGTGATGTAAGATTTCGGCAATATGTTGAAATGAATGTACCACGGCTTAAATAAACCTCTTGGTCTTTACTTGCTTTAGTGCGACTGTCTGAACGAAACCCCCTCTCTCACATTCATTATGGTAATGTGGGAAACTGCACGTGTCTAATATCAAAATGCAAACTCTTCTGTTATTTTAATTTATTATTTACAACTTCTTTTTAGTTACTGAAGTGCTTGTAAAGCTTTTGTATGCCAGACGTGGCTTCACGTGCATTTTTAAACACACACACACATGCACACACACACACACACGCACACACACACACACACACGCGCGCGCACACACACACACACGCGTGCACACATACAGTACATAAACTTTTTGGGGGGAAATATTAAGCAGGTCTTTCTCAGTCCACGAGCATCTACTTCTGCTTCAAATAAAATGTCAGCATTTGGATTTATGAAGAGTGGCTACTTTGTATGCCAGCAGTGCAGCATCAGACCTGCTCTGAGAAAATTCCCCCATTTTTATAGATTGAATAATGGCCGGCATAAAAACGGTTTCATAGCAGGATAAATCACATGTCAAAATACAACCCATGTAACATCATGTAATTTAGCCTATGAGAATTGCGTGCGTACTCTTCGACTCGACTCGGCCTCTTTGAATCTGTGGATAAATGTGAAACTTAATCGCATACATGATAATTTATTAGGAGATTTAAAATATTCATAAATATTGAATTAATCATTTATAATAGATCTTTATATTAACGCGCGTCTTTGAAGTTTTAGGTGTACAAGATCTTCCCCGAAGAAATCGTCCCCCGTGGACATTTTAAATTTACTTTGACATCATCTCGCTGGCGAATGTTTTATGAATATTCAAATCTACGGACGTGGTTAAACAAAAGGAGGCAAAAGACCTACAGTGACTTTTGTGGAGTCAATGCCAATGTGACGTTAACAACTTATTCATATTTTACTTTTCAATGCCGCCATGACATTTAACATATTTCTTTCCAAGAATTAAGTCCATATTTTATTTTTGGATGATTGTGCATCATTACAAAAAAACGTGCATTTTCCGTCTTTTTCATCCATTTGTTGGGTTCAGAAAATATGAAGCGAGTTTGTCCGGACAAGTACATTGAAGCTCATAATTGCTGATGAAGCACGTCCAGCACTTTAAAGAAAAATTCCCCAGTGACATCAAATAGAAACATCAGATGGAATAATTCAATGATACAAACATTTCTCTCTCATTAAGGGTGAGATGGATGGAAATGCAAAGCCAATGACCAAACAACTCCGAAGGCTGCGTGAGGCCACGGAACAGCACCGCAAAAGGTTAATGTTCCTAAACAAATTAAGAAGAAGCTCCAAAATGAGAATCTCAACATGCTGCGGCAGTGTGGTAGGAGTGTAGTGAACTGCTGCTACTACAACAAAGGGCAAAACAATTAACACACAGCAAGTGTCAAACAGATTTGGTAAGTAAACTTTGAACTTAGTCTGAAAGTAATGGGAGGAATTCAAATTTAAACCAGTTACTAAAAAAAACACAAACCTTTCACACAACTTCTAACTGCATCTATAAAGTTTAGAAATGTACCATTTTAGTCCCATAAAATGCTGTACCTATTTAGGTATATAATGGAACCCTAAGGACCAATTGTGCACCTTTAAAGGTACAGTTAAATGTTTTGTTCCCTATAGGAACAAAATTGTACCTTCACAGTATCTACTTTTCCTGACAGTGTAAGCAAATGGTTAGTAAAAGGAATAAAATAAAATAATAAAATAAAATGTATATTTATATACTATAACATAAAATACAATTAAAAATATTATATTATATTCCTATTGGTTATATTATAACTTAAATATTAAGATGATATAACTTAAAAAGAAAAAAAAAAGAAATTGCTTAAAAAAAACTGAAATTACTTGTAAAGCCAAGTTGATTGTACTTAAAAATCTAAGGCATCAAAGATTTTTCACAGTGCATTATAAAATACAACAAAATAGTATACAATAAAAAAACAACAGTTGAAATACCTCATAAGATCTTCACCTTGTCAGTCTGGGAAGCCCAACAATGTGCTTCAAGATACTCAGCCTCCATAAATGATAACAATGGAAAGAAGAATTGTCCTCTGTCACTTCTCTAATGTATTCTCCATTTAGCATATACCCAGTGTAGGACTAGCATCTCCATCACACGTCTGTAGTGTTAGAGCGAGCGTCTGACTGTTCAGGCCACTTCGTGAAGGACACAACGATTCATCATAAAGCTCTCTGATGGATCACATACACATTCACAATGAAAAGGCCTGGCTTGGAAAACAAAAGCAGTATATTGCTGAAGCGTCTGGCCTGCACGCTTAATCACAGAGAACTTCGGCTGTGTTTTTTTTCTTCCGGCGACATCCGAGTTTGAAAAGTCTGTTTGATTGATTGATGATGTAACAGCTCGGCTTTGGAGAGGAACACACACATTGTGGAAAGCAAATAAGGACAGCGGTTTTAAAACTGAGGTGATGAATCTCTTTATCAGTGGAAGGTCATCTTTCACCACGCAGAACGTCGTGATGTACATTAAGATATGCATCGCCCCCCGTTGCATCACCTCGCCAAAACAGACATCAAAAGAGCAAAGAATGAGATTCAAAAAAGCTCCAATGAGCTTTCTCAGCACTTACATAGTGTAGTGGATTTACCATCATGTTGAATGTCGGAAACAATTTCATGACATTATCTCACATTCTGCATTAATAAAATACTTTTACTCTCCCTGCTCTTTTACAATCAACATGTAGCCGTACTCCAGTGTTCAACTTGTGCATCTTTAAAATCATACAGTGCCCTACACTATTATTGGCACCCTTGGTAAATATGAGCAAAGAAGGCTGTAAAAATAAATCTGCATTGTTTCTCCTTTTGATCTTTTATTAAAAAAATCTACAATATTCCAACATTTCATGAAACTAAAACAATTTGAAGTGGGGGAACATCACATCATGAAAAAAAAAAAATTATCTAATACACCCTGGTCACAATTATTGTCACCCTTGTATTCAGAACTTTCTGCAACCTCCATTTGCAGTCCATTCTTTCATACAGAATCTCTTAAGATCCTTCAAATGTTGGTCCTCTCTTATCTTCAGTTCATATCACTCATTTTCTATAGGGTTCGGGTCAGGGAACTGGGATGGCTATGGCAGGATCTTGATTTTGCCTTCAGTGACACATTTTTTTGTTGATGTGGATGTTTATTTTGAACCAGTGTTCTGATGGAAGATCTAACCACGACCCATTATAATATTTCTAGCAGAGCAAGTCAGGTTTTGATTTTTTTATTTGTTGGTATTTGATATAAAACATGATGCCATGTATCTGATCAAGTTGTTTAGGACCTCTGGTAGAAAAGTAGGTTCACAACAATAAAGATCTGGCGACATATTTAACTGCGGACATTTGTTACGGCCATTTTTTATCCCTGTGTGCACCAAACCTATCTTGTGATATTGCTGCCAAAAAAAACCTCTTTTTCATTTCTTATGGCCATAGAACCAGTCCTGGTTGAAGTTCCAATATGTCAGATTAATATGGTGGAGTTTGTTTTTGCATGAGAGCAGAAGTTCCCTATCGATACTTCACTCGTACTGCGTAGCGGGACGCTATAGGGAAAACTCCTTTTTCTCCAATGACTGAAGCTTTTTCCAATAACGCAGTGAAACAGCACGGCCATTGGTTTGAGAAAAGTAAAACTTTAAACCAATGGCAGCGAAGCTGCACAGACCTATGGCGATGGAGCCTGCCAAAGGGGGCGGGGTTTATAGCTATATAAGCAGACACATCGCCGCAGTGTCCTCAGATCTCTTCCCCTTCAGCGACAACTCTACATTCGCTACTCGGGACTGATTACTTCGCCGTCGAAAAGCGGATTCGACCTCCTGCTCAGCAGCTTCACTATCCAGCAGCGCCGGTCTTTTCCCTGCCGCCATCCGGCGACTCTAAAAGAGCATATTTTTTCCGCGCAAATTTCCATCGCCGTTGTAAAATGCCGCACCGTACTTCTCACTCCTTGTTTTCCTGCACGCTGCTGATAGTCACGGCGAGTGCGTCTCATGCTTGGGGGTTTCCCACGCCAAAGAAGCACTCAAAGAGACGGAATGCTCTCATTGCGAGAGCATGAGTCTCTCCTCTCTGCGCTCGCGGATTGCTTTCTTTTCAGAGAGCGAATCCGCCACTCGTGCCCTCCCGCCTTCTTCCTCGCAACAAGTTGTGAGACGAAAGCAGTGGTGTAGAGGATCTAAGTGCACGGATAAGTGCGGGCTCACGCCGACTCTGCGTGCCTCGCCTTCTCCACGGAGAGATGACTCGCCGGTTCGTTTCTCTCAGCCTGACCAGCGCCTCAGCCAGTGATATGGTCTTGTTTGGCGGAAGCGAATTCAAGGAATACGACAGCATGTCGTTAGCGGCTTCAGATGTGGAGGAGCTGTCGGGCTCATCTTGTGACCCCGCCCCCTTGCTGTCTGCGGAGCCCAGCGAGACCAAGCCAGGTGTAGACCCAGAGCTTTTCCCGGTTCTCACAAAGGCTATCGAGGAGCTGGGCTTAGAGTGGTCTTCTCCGGAAGAACCCACTCGCGGCTGCCTGGATGAGTGATTCCTGCCGGGGCGCCGTCAAGCCCCTAGACAGCGAACTTCACCATTCTTTCCGGAAGTTCAAGCTTGGCATCTCGGAGGCTTACGTGTCCAAGTGGATCGAGTCTGCCTCGCTGCCCTAGCTCCTTGGAGGAATCCCCTCTGGCTGGAGCAGGGGGTGCCCCTGGGCACCACATGCAGACGCATGATTGTCACAACGGATGCCTCCAACACGGGTTGGGGGGCTTTGTGCGATGGCATGCCGGCTTTCGGCCGCTGGCCGGATCGGGAAAGAGGCCTGCACATCAACTGCCTGGAGATGCAGGCAGTATGGTTGGCCCTTCACAACTTCCTGCCGGTTCTACGGGGATGCCACGTCTTAGTCCGGTCGGACAGTATGACGGTGGTTTCTTACATAAATCACCAGGGAGGCCTCTCCTCGAGGCGCCTTTTCTCCCTGGTACTCAGCCTCTTGGAATGGGCCCAGTTCAATCTGCGCTCACTGAGGGCAACACATGTGCCGGGCAAACTGAACCGGGGAGCGGATATGTTATCTCGGAGCAATGTCCATTCAGATGAATGGACACTCCACCCTCTTACGGTTCAGAACATCTGGGAGATCTTCGGCAAGGCAGAGGTCGACCTCTTTGCCCCAGAAGACAACTCCCATTGCCCAACCTTCTTTTCAAAGGACAGGGATGCCTTGGCCCACGCTTGGCCCAATCGGCTCCTCTATACTTTTCCCCCCGATCGCTCTCATATCGCAGACGATCAGGAAGATCAGAGATCAGGCGCATAAAGTGCTGTTCGTAGCCCCACTCTGGGCGACACCAGCCTTGGATCGCGGACCTGTCTCGGCTGCTCGTGGCAGCCCCGTGGCCTATTCCCCTGAGACGAGACCTCCTTTCTCAGGCAGGCAATACGATCTGGCACCCACAGCTGTGGGCTCTGCACCTCTGGCCTCTCGATGGGAGCCTACGGTCCTCCCGGAGAGTGTCATGAATACTATCTCTCAGGCTAGAGCGCCATCCACAAGATGACTCTATAACCTTAAGAGGTCTGTCTTTTCCGCCTGGTGTGCAGCCCGCGGCACAGACCCGGAATCTTGCGACGTATCATTGATAATGTCCTTCCTGCAAAAGCTGCTGGAAAAGGGTCATTCCCCTTCCACACTCAAGGTCTACGTGGCAGCCATTTCGGCTTCCCGCGTCCCTATAGCAGGCCAAACGGTGGGAAAGAGCAACCTCGTTGTTCGTTTCTTAAAGAAGTCCATGCGGCTCTGTCCTCCTTGCCCCTCTACTATCCCGGTATGGGTTGCTGGAGCTTTGAATAAAAAAGCGTCTGCTAAATGACAACGTAATCACTGATGTGTGTCTTAAGCATTGGAAGCGGGCTGAGTAAAATGCGTCACAAAAAACTTTGATTAAAAGGCTCAGTAAACTGGTGGAAGGATGCAACGCACTTTGTGTATAACATATGACATATCTCTTACCTTTGTGCTGTAACTGTTTAGAACTTCAGAAGGTGTGTTAAGCGCGTCAAGGCAGATGTATTAAGCGCATCATTTCTGCGCCGGGACGCGCACAGTATTTGCAAATTAGAGAATGAATGAAGTGCGTCATTCTGCACCTAGAATGCGCAAGTAGTGGATGCATTAAGCGCATCATTCTGCACCGGGGATGGGCATGGGCCCTTTTGTGCCACTTTACATAAGAGCAGAGATGTACAGTAGTGAAGTATTTTCACTTTTACTCAAGTACTTTTTTCAAGTATCTGTACTTTGAGAGTGTTTTTTCTTTGAAAAATTATTGCACTACATTATAAAGCATATATCATTATGTTCAGTCAACTTTCATAAATACGTTATAGTTTTGTTCAATACAATAAAATACATGCAATTCTACACTGATCCGCAAAAAGCAGGACTAGTATCGGATATGGATTGGTATCAACCGATGCTTATAATTCAGGTATCGGAATCGGATAGGTAAAGGAAAAACTGGTATAGGCCCACCCCTAATTTGTAATATTAAATGTTGAAAATAAGCTATGAATAATAAACTAAGAGAAGTATTGGTTATTAGTTTATGTTAACTAATGTAGACCTACAGTAGTGGCCGGAGGGGATATTTGCACAATTTCTGCTTTTAATGACACTACAAGTTTGAGCAAATACAAAATAGTGGTACAAAATGAAGGAAACACTAAACTTGGTCATGATATTTAGTTTTACAACATTTGGCAAAAGGGTAAACTACAGCATATCAGAGAAAATAATCAATAGATATTGTAATATGCAAAAGAAAAAATGCATAAAAAATAAAAAGCTCACAGAACGTTAATAAGCATTCATAGATTCAAGTTTTATCCGTTATTAATATGTTGAGGCTCTCTTGTTTTTGACTACAGCAGTCATTCTCCTGGCTCTTCACTAAAGCTTTGCTCATGAGTTGTAGTGTCATTCTTTAGTCATTTTGTCATTGTTTCAATTTATTAAATTCTGAGCTTCAGTTTACACATCAAGCACAACTACGCAACATACATACAATACCGTTAATACATCTTAAATAATATAAAGTATTTAAATAAAGAGCGAATACATCAAACTTCCAAAGTAGGACATCGCATTTGGCCATTTCTGTAAAAAAACAATTAAAACATTTTTGGTACCAACTCTGAACCTACCCTAAACCTAAACTTATACCATGTACACTATAGGTACACGCATTGTAAAATAAAGCGCAACCCATTTTGTATTGTATACAATTCATCAAAAGTATTTGCATTTATTATTAAAATAAAAAAACTAGCTGGGTTGCACTTTATTTTACAGTACGTGTACCTATACTTACAGTGTACTTACCTAACAAAGTACTAGGTAGTATAAGGTAACTACATGGTATAAGTTTAGGTTTAGGGGTAGGTTCAGGGTTAGTACCTAGTTATTACCCAGTTATTATATTTACTGTAATAAATACACAGTATGTACATGGGAAACAGGACTATAAAATAAAGTGCTACCACAAAATGTGCATAAAAAGGATATACTCATAGTTCCATCGTAGCTACTGGTATGACTGGGAAAGGTGGTACAGAGATGTAAAGATAATAGGAGGGGGAGGAATACAGGGGGAAGCAGTGTCCAGGTGAAAAATGAGGATGTCAACCTGGTGTTGCAAGGTTAGCACACACTCTAATAGAGAAAATCATGTGAGAGTGTTGAGTACAGAAGCACAAGCTTCTGCTGCTCTTAAATAACACACAAGCACACTTCCACATTTTCACATACATGCAAACATAACATCATTTCATTTCAGTGCAAAGCTTTTGACGCTCAGACACGATTTTTCACATTGTGTTCAACTGTGTACAGCCGTGTTCTCTCTTACATAGGTATTGATATAACAGGATTTTTGAAATGACTTATTTACAAAGTGTGTCACATCAGTTACAAAAGAGACGTGCCTGGAGGCGGTCGGTGGCACGGACGATTTCACCAGAGTTGAAGAAACATTTCAAGAGCAGGCCTCAGGATCTTAAGACAACAACATGCACAGCAAAGACAAATCATAATACTGCCCGACTTGGACAACAAAATAAGTAAAGTGAGAAAAAAAATTAAGCAAAGATGATGTTGTGGAGGTACTGTACTGTATATAAGAAGGGAAAAGACAGACAGGCAGTGTCTCAACGCTAGTAAATGCTAATAAAAACATTTTACACCTATTTGTTCAATACAGTTTTCTCTCTTTTAGGAATATTTCGGGAGCTTATACCTTACAAGAAGTAGTACCGCAAATCAGACTTTTGACAATTGGCATAAGGTCTGTTGCACAGGAGGATGATAAGACAATAACCGACATTTATGCAATAAAGTAGCATGTTTGTTTCATTTGGCTTTTGCGTGACAGACAGCAAAGTTAAGACAGGAGTGAAATGGGAATAAACTTGACATCAAGTCAAGACTTGAAAGCGTGTCCTTGCACATACAAGGATTTCTTGTTTATGTGCCTCAAAATAAGACTATTGAATGTTTTGCACAGATTCAATGCCATCAAACCCACAACTTTATGAAACAGTGGTCAGATTTCACACATTGTAGCAACCTTGGAACTTTTAAATGAAACTTCAGTTTACCCGGTAGACTGATAAAACTTCTGCGATCTTACTGAAAGTTGCAAAGCAGTGGGCCGATGAGAAACTTGCAACTTTCCTCATATCTTGGGTAAGCACCTGAGGCTGAGACCAACAAAGTGGACACAAAGGGCCAAAGTCAAATCCCATAGCGAGTTAGAAGGTTATGCAACAGTTATAAAAGCAGAAACCTGTTCTATCCATCCAACAAATATTAGCATTTGCTGCTAAAGCGCAGTGGAATAACTTATCAAACAGTGGCTATTACTAGACATGAGGTGGTGCACCGATGAATCCTGGGAAATTGAAACCTGGGTGTAAGATCCCAGTGCGTAATGAGTCCAGATGGATTAGAGGAGAAGAACTGCAGCCCTCCTCTACAGTCAACGTGTCAAAGCTCGTGAGAACCACATTCATCATATCACCAGCACGTATGACAGATTTCTATCCGAGACGGCGCTACAGTCCACACCTTACTGATCACAAATACATATGTCTCCATTGTCCCGTCTTTTATCTCTTCCGACCCTCTTCGTTTCAACCTTACTGACGAAAAACAAAGCTACATTCCGTTCTCTTCGGTGCTTTGAAATATTCAGTTCTCCGGCTTCGCAATTTGCAGCGTGACCTCGAGATTTGACCCAATGAAATGCGGTTCTGAAAGAGACACCGAAAGCTGTTTGACAAACATGAATATCTGTAGGTTATTCCGAGGGCCGGGGGTTTGATTTCACCATGGGGGCGACCGATACCTTCCCCGCTTTCTAGGGGGTAAAGGGTTAGCGAATCCGCACACCTTTGTGAGGGCTAGGACGAGGTTAGGACATGGGAGCGCGTGTGTTTGTGCGGGTCCGCGGTGCACAGGGGTTAATAGTCCAGTGAAGATGTGGCTGGCACCAGTGAGTTGCACTAATACACTTGGCAGCCAATTCAGTGTCAAAGCGTTATTCCCTGAGGGGTGGAAGGACACTGCGTAATCTGTATTCAGTCCTGACATTGTCCACATCTGATACGGAACATTAGCTGCTAACTCCCTCTATAGACTAGTGTCCTTCAGTTTATATTACTTTATGTTAATAGAAAAAAATTACATACAACATCATTTGTCATAGTTACGGCAGCCGGTGGACGGCTGATTTAAATGCATGTGTTTACTGTTAGGGTGAGCATGGGCGGTGTCTCTTTTGGCCTTATTGATCTTTGATCCATTCTCAACCTCTCCTGGCCTGAACTGGTTTATTTAGCCCTCGGTGACAGCAGCTTTTAGAGCTGAGCTCGGACTGAACGGGCTATTGAAAGCAGGGGTGCTTGACGATATCACAAGCTGCCTGAAAGTTTTGGAGAAAGAGAATCAAATTGCTGTAGATGGTCAATGCGTTTGCTCAAGCGCACCTTGCTGTCGGACATGTGGTATAGCATGCAGAGCATTGTTCTTTATCAGACAACACAGAATATAGACCGTTGACTGCAACACAATTTTTTTTTATCTGTCATTCAGATAATTTGGTCTTCCAAGAATGTGTCTCCAAATGGTAACCTTGACATGATTTTGTGTCCAAAAGGCCATGGGGTGTCCCAAGGGCTCGGGGGTAAACAATGATGCAGACTTCGCAGCGGGCTATTACCCAACATTTCACGTGGCAAATTGTTCGATCTGAGAAAGACCCCAAGGCTTGAGGGACCTTTCATGAGAAAAGTTCACAAATACAGCTATGACCTTCCGTTGCAAACTTGCAGGGAACTTATCTGAGCACAACGTGAGCCATTATCAAGATCTCGTTTGAACCTCTTGAAGAGACACTTGAGATTACCAGGGTCTGGTCTGGTCTGATGTCTACATTTAGGAGAAACAACGACGACAATAAAGAGATCTCATAACTGAAAACCCTAGGATGTGATTGCTGTTTGTAATAATCAAACCCCACCCCACCATTTCTTCTGTTGTACAGTTTCTATTAGTCCACAGGTCATTTTGCTGTCAAGACCCAGACAAACACCCTCTTGACTTAACAGTCACTTCAATCGACCTGCTCTCTCTCTCTCGTAAGACACACATATGTCTTCAGTGTCACACGCATGAACCCAGACGACCTTTAACCCCCACTTCCTCAAAGCATCAAGGAGATGCCACTAAAAGGAGACAGACAGGTTAGTCAGATAGCAATCTGACTGATCAATAGTCTACAAACCCCCAATACGCACATGCTAATGCTGCCAGGTCGCCGGGAGCCAATTTACACATGAGGCGTAGACGCGCCACACGCTATTTACAATTGTCACTGTACTTCGCTTCATTGTTAACACGTTCGTCTCTACGGTCTGATGTTTGTATTATGAAAATTCACTTCCGCAGTGCAGTGTAAGCTGATGGTTTCCGTGACAATCTGAGCATGCTGTCGTAATTGAAGTATCTACTGTTAATTTATAGCATCTAATTGTTCTATCCTTAATTAAAAAGGCTTAGCGCAGCATCACGCTGAGATAGTCTTCATAACCCTGATTGGAAAGTGCTAATTAGATTTCATTTGCAATTATTTTCACACACAGTTGTGTTAACCTTTATGGTGTAACTCAGCTACTGCCCACCCACTCACAGATCGGAATCACAAATGTCGTTTAGCATGTTATAACTCTGTTATGTGTGGGCTGGACTAACATCAGTGACGGTATGATTAAAGTCTAATTAGGATTCAAGGTAAAACATCTGGTTATGACTTTACATGCACTGCAAAAAATGACTTTCTTACTTAGTCTTTTTTCTTGTTTTCCAGCAAAAATGTCTAAACATTCTTGAATCAAGAAGCATTTTCTTGATGAGCAAACTGACCTAAGAAAATAAGTCTTGTTTTTAGTCAAAAAATATGAAATTTCAGTGAATTTGTGCTTAAAACAAGCAAAAAAATCTGCCAATGGGGTAAGAAAAAGAATCTTGAATTGAGTGACTAAGAAAAAGGTAAACCTTAATTCAAGATTCTCTTTCAGTTTTAAGCACAAATTCATTGAAATTTCTTTTTTTTTTTTACTAAAAACAAGACTTATTTTCTTAGGTCATTTTGCTCATGAAGAAAATGCATCTTGATTCAAGAATTTGTAGACATTTTTACTGGAAAACAAGAAAAAAAGACTAAGTAAGAAAGTCATTTTTTGCAGTGAAACAGAGAGATGTACACTGTATCATATGTCGGTCCGCATCAGGGGCTTTAAAACTTTACAGACCCAGGGACACAACACAATTTTAGTGTGTTTCTCTTATTTTCTTATTTCAAAATGCAAGGGGAAGGAAGAAGAAAGTTTGTATCTATTGTGATTCGTTGCGCAAAAATGTGGTATATTGTGACGCCTCACCACGGTATTTTTTCCTAGTTAAGTCCACAAAACCCTGAAGTACTTGAGGACCCCAGGGGTCCACAGATCCCTATTTAAAACCCCTAGGTCAGGATGTGCAATTTTACAATTTCTGTTCCTCACCCATCAGCACTTAGCAAGACATACATAACTCTCTCTCTCTCTTCAGATAAGATGTTTCCAGGTCTTAAGTCTTCTGTTCCCATTCTCCGCCACAGCTGGACTCGTTCCAGGTGGCACATATATCCTGCAGAAGAGCTGAAAACACCCAGCCGCTCGTACATTCATCAGCGGCTCTTGACTGACTTGGAGAGGGATCCTCGTATGGGTTTATGACAGAGAGAACGAGTCACAGGGCATCTCTCCAGTGTGTGTGCTTGTGACAGACTGATCCAGCACTCAAACATGTCATCTGCAGTCAGGCGGCCCCCTGTGGAACCGTGAGCCAGCTGGCAGCGGCCCCTCCGGAGAGCAGGACTCTATAAACATGAGTAGAGGGAAACCACACTACACCCCCTCAGCCTTTATATGACAGTACTGATTAACAACAGCATCCCTGCTCTTTCGTGTACTTAAGCAGATATTCTATTCTGTTCTATTCTTTTATTATGTTGTTTTAGAGTATGTTCAATTATTCTATAGACCATATAATATGCTTTTACTACTCTATTCTACTCTATCCTATTCATTGTTTTTCAGCTTTATTTTGGTCAATTTTAGTTCTGATTAAAACTAAATTATATTCTATTCTAATCACTTATTTTTCTGTTCCATTCAGTATCTTCTCTTGTTTTTATTACCGTTCTCATTTCTCTGTTCTGTTCTTTTTAAATTTTATTGAGTTCCCTTCTTGTTTTACAGCATGTTCTGTTCAATTCTATTCTGTTCTTGTCTATTTTTTAATTACATTAGAGGTTTTTATTCCATTTCATTATATTACATTCCATTATTTTTATTTTCTGCCATTTCTTTTCTGATTAGCTGTTTTATTATGTTTTATTTAATTATGGCGCTCTATTCTATTCTAATCTAATTTTAATGACAGTATGTTATATTCTATTCTATTATCAGACTTGTTTTTATTGTGTTTTAGTATATTACGGAACCGTTTTCTATATTCTATCATGTTGTGCTCTGTTCAGTGTCTATTTTAATGAGTTCAAATCTAATTTTAATTACAGTATCTTCTCTTCTCTAAAATTCTATCATTTCATTATGAGAAAAATCTAATTGCAGTCTGTGTAGTTGTGAGAACCTCCCTCTTTTCTCCAGCAGTTCCACAATAGAATAGATACATGGGATGCCAAGGAAAATTGTTTTATCGGCCATTCCCTTTGAAGCGGGCTCCGGAAATATGTATTGATATTTGGCGAAACCGATGGTGTGCTTAATCACTTTGATATTTTTTATAGAGTGAAGGAAATTGATGCCTGCATCTAACGATCTCCTGAATAAAGTGTGATGACATCACGTTGACTCCATCATAGCAGCTCACTGGAGCTCGACTAACAGAGCCAAGGATTGATCAATGAGAGAGAGAGTGTGTGTGTGTGTGTGTGTGTGAGAGAGAGACTCTCACAGGTAGCAATACTAAAATGGTCTCATTTTGCATTTTTCTGCACTATTCTACAACATTATGTTAAAACTATACTTTTATTGTGTAAATAAAATAGATATTGTGTAAAGTGCGAGTAGATTATAGAGCATCGTTTCAGACACAGCCCTAATGACAGACCTGAAAAACTCCATGACTGCCAGGTGTTCAAGGCTAAACCGGCCAGGTTTGACCCCTGTCCCTCTTCCAGTGCACTGCATTTAGACATCTCCAGGTCACCTGGTGAATACGCATAAGCTCGGTTGTCTCCTAATTATTTTCTTTCAATAACCCGCTGTGAAACACGGTCATGTCCACTCCCACACACAGACACGGACGCGCCCGGCCCTCCCGGCGCGGGTGAGGGGTGAAGGACTGTGAAGTTGGTACAAGAGGGGCGAGGATCTGTTTAACGATTCAGTAAAGAGAGCCTGTGGAGGCCTGGGGAGAGAGGGCAAGGAGAGCTTGTCAAAGAGTCAATCAAAAGGCCCTGACCAGACTGAGGGGGAGAGCGGCCTCCGTGCGGGTCAACCGCCGTTTGTCTAGGGCGGACTACACACACCCTTCATCTCCCAGCAGGAGAAAGGATGATATTTAAGGCAAAATGAAATTACAATTGAAAATATTTACTTTCTTCATACACATTTCTGGATTCTTACTGTGCACAATGGGTGCATGTTGTTTGATAAGACAAAAAAGCTATAGGGACAGTTCACCCAAAAATGAAAATTATGTCATCGTTTACTCATCCTCAAGTTTTTCCAAAACTGTATTAAAATCTTTGATCTGTTGAACCAAAAAGAAGACATTTTGAAGAATGTGGGAAACTAAACAGTTCTGGGGCACCATTAACTACCACAGAATTTTCCCTACTATGGAAGTCTATAGTGCCCCGATCTGTTTGGTTACAAATATCCTTCCAAATATCTTTCTTTGTGCTCAGCAGAACAACGAAATGTATACAGGTTTGGAACAATGTGAGGGTGAGTAAATGATGACAAAATTAACATTTTCGGGTGAACTATCCCTTTAAAAGGTAAAAAAGTAGCTTCACATCTGAAGGACTTACTTTTCAGCTGATGTCACGTAGATTACTGTTCAGAGTAAACATTTTACATTTATTACACATATTACATTTATTTACATTTATTCATGTGGCAGACACTTTTATCCAAAGCGACTTACAACTAGGAGAACATTTTGTCAACATGCTAAACAGTACTGTTAGTTTACAAGTCCATGCTACTAGGAGGATTAAAGCCGCAGTAAGCAAAGGAGAGAATGAACAAGGTTTTATTTTGGACAGAATTTTTGGTTAGTCAAATAAATGCGGAACAGGTATGTTTTGAACTGTTTTTTGAAACTTGTGAAGGATGCTGCAGTTCGGATGGAGGCTGGTAGTTCATTCCACCAAAGGGGAACCGAGTAAGAAAAGGTTTTTGCAAGCGATTTGATGGAACAACCAGGCGTCGCTCATTTTCAGACCAAAGATGACAGGAGGGGATGTAGACCTGGAGCACGGAGTTCATTTTGTTGATTTTGTCATCAATAATACAAAAGTAGCCGTTGGTTACAGCGATTTTACCACAGAAAAGGTGTTGGTTATTATGTTCTTGGATCTTGAAAAATCAAGTCCTGTCCGATACTGGTCCTGTTACTACTCAGACAAACGTCACAATTTGAACATAAAATGGATAAACCCAACGAGGCTGATTATTTTACTTCGGTCAAAGTCGAGCCAGATAACACTTCATTACGCAAACATGGATTAATTGAGAAGTTGTTCTAGTTTCCAGAGGAAGTTTTCTAAGTGAAATCTGCTGTGTTTCGGAGAGGAGAGACCGGAGAGAATAATCTCTCCCTCATTATTATCAATTAAGGTCAAGCTGAGAGGAATGCAAAAAACAGGGATGAAGCAAACGAGTGGGCCGGAGTTGAGCTACATTGGGAATTTATAAACATGCGGTTATAAGACCAGTGTAAACATTTATTTTTTTACATAAACACACTTAAATATATTAGTAATGTTAAAGTCTGATTTGACTAAATTGCAATACGAATTTTTGAGTATAATTTGGACAATCACGCAAGTATTTATAAATGACAAGCCTGGGAAGTTTAGTTGGCACTTTCTGAAGTTAACAACCATACGTGGGCAGCTGTGTGCGAGTACAGTAATGCTATTAGGAGTGTTGGAAAAGAAGAAGTGTGTTAGGGAGCAGGACAGGCCCAGAGTCAGTGATTAATGACTAGAATCCACTGTGGGAGATAGTGAGGGAACACTGTGATTATCCTGCCTGTAGGGCCCTGGGTTTACACGCAATCTCTGACCTGGAACCGGTATGAATCTCCTGACCTTCACCCCACCCACACACACACACACACGCACACGCACGCACGGGCGTGGATAAGACTAAATCTGCCCGAGAGGTAGGCGGACTCTCTGGCCGGAGTTAATGGTGTTTTTTTCCAGGTGAGTAAATTGGCGTTCCCGGCTGAGGAGAGATGGGGAATTAAGATGTTATGCTAAATGAAGAGCTGCTCTGCTAACTGCCTCCTCCACTGCCCATACGCAAAGAGATCTGTTTAAACACACACTCACAAACACACACAGATCAATACAGATGGAGGGAGGAGAGAGAGAGTGAGAGAGAGAGAGAGAGAGAGAGAGAGAGAGAGAGAGAGAGAGAGAGAATGGGCGACTGAGAAAGCGGAGAGAAGTAAAGAAGAAAGAAATGTGGAAGGACGTAATAAACAATAAATGAACAACAAAACCATTCCAACAAAAACAAGAAACTAACAACAAAAAAACAAACAAACCAGAAAAAATAATAACGAAAAAACAAACAAATTAATGTATGAAAAACAAAACAAACACACAAACAAACAAAAATAGAGCAAGAAAAAATAACTAAATAGCGACAAGGCAGAAACATCCAAAGCAAGAAATGAACAGTCTGACTACCCAATTACCTGAACAAAGAACAAAGAGAGAGAGGGCGAGAGAGAGAGCGAGAGAGAGAGAGAGAGAGAGAGCGAGAGCGAGAGAGCGAGAGCGAGAGACAGAGAGAGAGAGAGACAGAGAGCGAGAGACGAGCGGATATTCGAGAGAGACGAGAGAGGATGAGAGGAAGAGAGAGAGAGGAGTGAGAGAGAGTAGAAGAGGGAGAGCTAGAGCGAGAGCGAGAGCGACCAGATGGAAGCGTGAGAAGCAAGAAGAAAAAGACTGACCGCAGAGGAGCGAGAGAGAGGAGAAAAAAACAGAAGAGCGAGAGAGAGAGAGCCGAGAGAGAAGAGGATGGACGCGGAATCGAGAAGGAGCGAAGACCGGAGATCAGAGAGAACCGAGGAACGAGAGAGTAGATGAGAGAGAGAGGAGAAGGAGAGAGATGAGAGCGAGAGAGAGATAGAGAGGGAGCGAAAGAGAGGAGCAGAGAAACGAAGAGAGAGAGAGAGAGAGAGAGAGAGAGAGAGAGAGAGAGAGAGAGAGAGAGAGAGAGAGAGAGAGAGAGAGAGATGTTTTGAAATGTAAACCAATTCCTAATTCACCAACCAATGGCAGACACACACCTCCTCCAAATGCTGTTTGTTTACAACGTATAGTTTTAAAAAGTACAGACACGGTTTGTAATTGACTTCTCTGTCAACAGTGATGACAATATGGTTGAATTCCATGTTTAGACAGAAAAAAGAAAGGAAGAAAAAGAACAACAGAAAATCAATTTGTGCAGCGATTCAGAGCTGAGCGGTGCGTGCCGTATAGAACATGTCAGCCCCTGAAATGAAGCCGTTTGACTGCACTGGCCCGCGACGCCGAAATCGGCCCTGTTTTTCCCGCTGGCTGAGCAGCTCTCTCAGGCTCGCAGCAGACAGTCAATAGCCTGAAAATGAACAGGGTTGTTTTCAAGCGTCGGCCCTGCAGGCTTCAGCGCCCGCGCATCGGAACAATAAGGCGAACGTGTTGGAATCATTATCAGTGCTAAAGATATGATTAAAACAGCTTCTCTCAGCCCGCATGAAGAAAGGGAGGCCTCTCTTTCTGCTCCGGATTTAACAAGCGCTCAGGGAGCCAATCTTTCCGCCTTTGACGCAGATGGACTCAAAACCGTCATCTCTGAAGAAGCGGAAGACACGACAAAGGGAATAAAAACACAGAAACAAGTGCTGGACCGGCACCACAGGGAGAGGTGCTTGTTTAGAGCGGTAATAAAGTACTCGAGCAACGTCTCCACCTCATTTCCACAACACAAGACTGAAGTCCGGAGAGCGGTACGAGAGAGGGATGAAAAGCGAGGGAAAATAAAAGCCTCCTGCCGAGCGCGTGTTCCTCGGCCTGTGAATGAGACAGGACGTTCCCCTCGAGAGGAAGACGCACACGAGGAAAGCCATCGTATCGCCATATCAACCCCCAATGTAAACCAAAGCCAAAGTCGACCGCTCGTCGCAGAATCACCATGCCTGCTTGTCAGAGCGCAATCTTAAATTCCTACGTCCTTTCACCTGCTGCTTAAGACGTTTTTGAAACACAAAAGAAAGAAAATGAACCAAGCAAAAAACAAGGCAACCTACGAAGAAATGTCTGAGGAAAATGAAAAGCAAGACAAAGAAACAAACAAACAGAAAAATCAGCTCCGGAATAACCGTCTCTCAAGCAAACCTCTGACGTCAACCAAAGCCACTTAAACCTCCTCATCCCTCTCAGAATCATATTCCTGGCTCGCTTTTCCCAATTCTTTCCACATTCCCAAATTCCCACATCTTTTCTCCCTCCCCGCATCCTCCTGATCTCCCCTCCCCCTCACCTTTATTAAAAACAAACAGTCCGGAGGAGTCTATCGCCTCTGCCCGGCCGCGTAAACCCCAGATTCTGACACATGGTGTGGAAATGTGTTCATGTTTCATTGTAAATTTATGAAGTCTCGGAACGCGTGGCGTCCCCCGGGCAAAGGCTCTGGTAAATGAAAGTAGCAGGCAGTCCAGATTAATATCATTTTACTGCGCCACGATTGGATGAGCACTTTAAAGCAAAGAAGGGGGAGCGGCGGGATTCATCTGTCTTTTGATTCTCGGGGACCTGTATGGAGAAAGGCCGCAGCGTTGTAGACCGAGCTTAAACATATTCAAAACACTTTTTCATTCATTTATATGGAGGAGACGCTCGCATCATATTTTACGAGGGCTTGAATCTCCCGCGGGACGAGTGCGACTTAAGTCGGAAAACACAAAGTCAAGCTGTTCGGGTTTGTGTGCTCTAGCTGATAACAATCTAACGAGTGTTGGGACGTCATATTGGGATCTGCGCCGTCGTGTGCCACTTGTTGTTCTTAAAGGTACAGTTCATCCGAAAATGAAATTCTGTCATCATTTACTCACCTTCGATTTTTTCCAAATCTGTATACATTTCTTTGTTCTGATGAACACAGAGAAAGATATTTGGACGAATGCTTGTAACCAAACAGTTCTTGGACCCCATAGTAGGCAAAACGACTTTGTTCTGTTGAACACAAAAGAAGATATTTTGAAGCCATTGCATTTTTTCCTACTATGGTAGTCAATGGGGTCCAAGAACTGTTTGGTAACAAGCATTCGTCCAAATGTCTTTCTCGGTGTTTATTGGAACAAAGACATTGATACAGGTTTGGAACAACTAGAGAGAGAGTAATTCATGACAGAATTCTCATTTTTGGGTGAACTGTCCCTTTAAAGGAAGAGTTCACTGAAAAAGAAAAATTTTCTTTTATCATTCACTGACCCTCAAGTCAATCTAAACCTGTATGACTTATGTTCTTCTACAGAACACAAAAGTAGATATTTTGAAGAAGTTTGGTAACCAAACAACACTGGACCCCTTTGAATGCCATTATATGAATGTTGACAAAATGTTTATTTAGGGGTAAACTATGTGTGTAAGGCCAGGAACCAACTTCTTAAGGCGCTTTGTACGCCCTCCAATATATTTATCTCTTGTACCCCCGAAACCATTCTGCAATTTGTAATTCTTTATTTTATTTTAGATCAAAACCTTTATCTCCCACAAGCATCAAGCTTGACGTGCCTGTTTCGACTGCCCTGACTACAAGAAACCAGAACTTTCCGACGGCATAAAGTCTAAAGCAAACATGACATGTAAAAGTGAAAATTGCACACTGCATAAGGCATGAGACTGATAAACATGGCCGTGTTATTGACTTAAGCCTCTAAATAAACCCAACGCACTGCACGCTTCCACCTGGAGAAATATAAAATGAGCACAAGCGGTTGCGAGAGATCTGGTTTTAGGGGTCTGGCTACGGCAGTGCTAATGTAGTTGGGGATCGTAGACTCCTCCAGTGTGTGCGGCTGTTAATTAAATCTATTCTAGGTCGCAAGATAAATGGCTCTGACACAAACGTGTTGGCCCCACACCAGCAGCAAAAAATATATATATAATAATAATAGCGCTTTCCGCCATTCTGCTACAAGCTTTGATGGATTTAAATGAAAAGAGTCATTAATAAAGTTGAGCGGTTTGAGGGTAAAAGCACACTATTAATAACAGTTTTTCATGACTGCGAGGAATATTGTACATAATAAAACAAGCCCTAACTGAGCGGATGAGGCTTTGAGAAATAGACGGCAGCTTAGCCAGAGCTCATGTTAGCGTGATGAACAGCAGAGGTTTGAGCTTTTATCATGTGTGAAACATCTCGGATGAGAAATTCAAAGCTGCTGGAAACAATACAGTTATCCTAAGTGATTTTTGTGGAATTTATCGAATTCTTCCTCAGTGGGACAACGCTTTTTATTCAACGTTGTCTTTATGTGTTAGAGAGATCAAGTCGAGCTCAACATGCACATAAAAATAGTCGTTCTTAGTTCGCCTAAAAATGAAAATTCTGTCATCATTTACTCACCCTATTGTCATTTCAAACCTGTATGAACTTCTTCCTTCTTCGAAACACAAAAGAATATATTTTGAAAAACGCCGGTAATCGAACAACAGAGGTCACTTCTATTGTATGGACACAAAACCAACGCAAGTCAATGGGTAACGTCACTGTTCGGTTACCAACAGTTTTCAAAATACCTTCTTTTGTGTTCTGCGGAAGAAAGAAAGTCATACAGGTTTGAAATGACAAGACAATGAGCAAATGATAACAGAATTGTCATTTTTAGGTGAACTATCCCTTTAAACGTATTTGTTTTCTTTACATAAGCTTCATCTTACTGATATTTGACTGATCAATATTAATAGAATACATTTTTTGGATTTCATTATTTTTTTGTCTAAAATGGAATAATTAAAATGTGAAAATGACATTCCGGTTGTGTTTTAATCAAGTTGTTTGAGGTGGTTAAGCTGAGTTTTTAATAAAACACACTCAGAGACGTGTAGGGAAATGAGAGAACGAGGGAAAACTGCGAAGCGGACCGGAGGAAGCCCGAACAATTTTAATAGAAAAACAGTATATCAATTTAAACTGCTACGGTGTCACCCCATCACCCCGCCTAAACCGGCCGGCACGCCACCCGACCAATCAGAGCGCTCCGCCAATTCATTTAAATAAGAGAGGACTTGGCCGCGGGGAGCGTAAATGATGAGGTGACGTGTTACACTGATTTATGTCTGTAGGCAATAAAAGGAGCATTTCTGTTCCTGCCTGTTTAATATGCGAATATGCAGGGCATCTCGGCCCTGACAGCCCGTCATTAATAAAACCCTTGTAAGTGGGCGCAGATAGCAATATTTCATCTTTATGAAAATACATGATGATAGTTTTACACTGTATAATTTTTAAACTGGTGCCAATGTGCCCTCCTAGGAGCTGAAGCGGTGGAATATCAGAGCTATAAGTTACACTCAGAGACCGGCCCCTCACATCTCGCCATGCAGACGTACCTGCCCACCGCTGGAGCTCCTCTCACCTGCAGACGGACAGATCTGCCCATCACTACAGTTTAACATCTAAAAGGTTATTGGGGCACTGATAAAGACTCAAATAGAAAGAACACATATACATACACCTAAAAAGCGCAGATGCACAAAATACACTCTCAACAGCTCTTGGGTCAGCTGATGTTAGTCTCTCACCCATTGACAAACACAAAGCGCATGTGTGACTGCTGATCCAGAGTCTGTTATGGACCGCAGGCGAGGTGACAGCGAGCGTGTGTGAAAGAGCTCCCCCTAAAGGATTATTATGTTAACAACCATATGAGCCGACACTCCTCTCGCGAGTGTGTTTGTGTGTCAGTGTGTGAGTGACTAGTTAAAAAAAAACCTGCAGAGGTACTAAGCATTTTTACCTTTCCTTTGTGAGATCTGTGTTTTACTCTCCCACACACAGCTGATGGTAGAAGGGTGTGATCAAAATTACAGAAATGGTACATCAAAGCGAGTGTAATATTAGAATAACAGAAATAATTGGGCATGAGAAAGACAAGAAGAGATTCATTTGCATAAAAATGTTAATTAGTCTCTTCACAGGCAGCGCCTCGCGTCTCAAACAAGCTTTTAATGGCGGAGTGTGTGAAGCTCATTCCTATACATACGGCATCTACTGTCACTAGGTCATCCGTTGGAATTTCCTAAATATTAGCTGATGGGATTCTGTATTACTCTAAGACGATAGTCAATATTTTAACTAAATGAAAAAAAAGGTTATATCATATCAAGCTATTTTACATACATGTATCTGAAACATATGTAGTGGGGAGGGGTGATGGTACCTGGCAGCAGAAAAAAGAACTTTCTATAAAATATAAGTCAAAATGACCTTAACGGATACTGATGAAAAAGTCTTTCTTAAATCTTTCATAAAGCTCACTGTTGAATAAGGACAAATGAGATGAGAAAGAGCAGAAAGCTAGAGATACAATATTATATGGATATCTTGGTCACATGATATGATAATCTTGGCATTGCTTGTGTTATACATTTTTTAAAAGATACATTTATTACCTTTTACTCAATTTTTATCTGCAGACGTCATAGCTTTGTGTGTTGTTATATGCAAATAATGATCATTTATAATGATTACGATATACACACATATCTTTAACAATTTCATTTGAATATCAAAAACATCTCTCTCTCTCTCTCTCTCTCTCTCTCTCTCTCTCTCTCTCTCTCTCTCTCTCTGACCTACAGAAATAAACTGATTGTTTTAGGTACTTCACCTTCAAAAGCATACATAAAGAAACTATTGCTGTCAAATGAATAATCGCGATTAATTACATATAGAATAAAAGTTTACATAATATATGTCTGTGAACTCTACATATTAAAGGGACAGTTCGCTTAAAAATGAAAATTCTGTCATCATTTACTCACCCTCAGATGGTTCCAGACCTGTATACATTTCTTTGTTCTGCTAAACACAAAGGAAGATATTTGGAAGAATGTCAGTAACCGAGCAGATCTCATCCCCCATTTATTGCCATAGTAGGGAAAATAAATACTATAGGAGTCAATGGGGGATGAGATCTGTTCGGTTTCTGACATTCTTCCAAATATCTTCCTTTATGTTTAGCAGAACAAAGAAATGTATACAGGTTTGGAACCATCTGAGGGTGAGTAAGTGATGACAGAATTTTCATTTTTGGGTGAACTAGCCTTTATATTTTGTATTTAGAAAAACATACACATACATGCATATATTTAAGAAAAATATTTTTTTTAAAAATGTATAATTGGAATTATTGGTAAATATAAATACATACATGTAAATATTATGTATATTATGTGTATGTCTATGTGTTTATAAATACAAAATTAATAAGCAAATTACACAGACATATATTACGTAAACATTATTACGTAAACACAAACCTTTATTCTGGATGTGGTTAAGAGCGATTAATTTTTTGACAGTGCTAAAATAAACATAAATAAATCAAAATTGAGACTAGATATAATTTAATGTACAGGTCTGTGAGTTTTGTGAAGATCTCTGAGTGTCGACCTGTCACATTGAGAGATCTCAACAAAAACCTATAGACACACAAACCTCACCTGCACTCAGCTTTCACACTTAAAATGCTCACATCACCACATATTGTCCTGTCCTGTAGATCATCCTCAGCCCTCCTGAGATAACTAACACCTCAAACCTTTGACCCAAAGCATTTAGCAGTTATGGAAAGACAACAGGATTTCAAGTGGATAAAGGAAACAATCTCACAGCCAAACACGAAACAACTACACACCGAGCTTTATAAATACAGGGAAATAAATACAGCCTATTATGGGATTATTAATGATTTGGCTTGAGGGGGGAAATTGCCATTTTAGTTGATGCATACATGTTACATTAACAGAGAGCAAGAGTAATGAGACATCTAGACGCAGACATCTAACACTTATATAAACATGCATGCTCGCAACATCTAGATCTAATGTAAAGAAATCAGTTTATGACACAGCGCAGGAGATCAACATTACACAAATAAACTAACCTGAAGATGGCATCAAAACTGTTTGCAGTGCTTTTAACTTGCATAATATTTGTGAAACCGAAAATATTCTGTGAAAAAGGTGTAGGATGTGAATGCATCCATCTGGATTTTGCAGAATTGTGAAAACTAGGCTATGATATAACTGGTTAATATTACTTTTCCCCACCCATGCAGTCTTGGTTACATCAGCAAAAAGAAGCATTTAAAGGAAAGAAAGTTATTGCATTTTGATCGTATGGCTTCAGAAAACTTATATAGCACACCAGTTGTACAGTATGGACTATTTTTATGGTGCCGTTTGTCATCATTGGACCTTGGCCATTCCCCGTTCACTTTCCAAGAATGGAGACAAGCACCTTTGACACGTGCATATTTTTCTTTTTTAAAATGTGCAAATCATTTCTCAGATTACATACAATCTAGTTTGTTTAGTTGGCCTGACATACCAAATGTGGTTCAACGAACAGCTAAACGAAACACTTTCCCTTTAAAGGCATTTTTGAACCCCTCCCATACAATACCTTCGAGTTGTTCCAAATCTGTATACATTTCTTTGTTCTGATGAACACAGAGAAAGATATTTGGAAGAATGCTTATAACCAAATTTTGCCCCCCATTGACTCCCATAGCAGGAAAAAACACAATGGTAGTCAAAAGTGCCCCAGAACTGTGCTACATTCTTCAAAATGTCTTCTTTTGTGTTCAACAGAACAAATCTGTTTGGTTACAAGCATTCTTCCAAATATCTTTCTCTGTGTTCATCAGAACAAAGAAATGTATAGAGATTTGGAACAACTCGAAGGTGAGTAAATGATGACAGAATTTTCATTTTTGGGTGAAGCATCCCTTTAACACTCATATCTGTAACTCATATTTGTTTTTATCTTCTATCAAAACTTCACATAGCTTTCACACCTCGGCCAAATTTTCGCCCTCTGTGTCGAGCTCAGATAGATGATCTGCGCTGTGTATTTGGAAGTACATTAGACTGATAATACACTTGTAGCCAATCACAGGGTTTAATATATGAGCAGCAGCATTTTCATTGGCAGCTCTTTGTGGAGCATAATGAAGAGAGTGTACGCTGATGAATGCACTGGTCCGGGGCTAAACGTCACTTCTTTCATTAAGGGGACCTCCACCTCGCCCTGCTGTATTGAACCGTGGCTCCTGCCATTAGACTGATGCTTCCCGCGGACAATCACAGGTGAGAGTTAAAAGGCACAAACATGCTGTGTGCTGTTAAATGGGTAAAGGACAATAACAGAGAAATAGATGCCGTATGCGCCTGGAAAAGTGTAAATAAATACATATGCGATAGAGGTGCCTGTTTGTGCAAAAGTTGCGTAGTTGCCATGGTATTGCTAGGTGGTTGCCAGGGTATTGCAAGGTGGTTGCCAGGGTGTTGTGGGAGGTTGGCAAGTGGTTACCTACACTAAAAAAGACCACTTCTCTATTTCCCAAGCTGCACGGTTTGAAGTGTTGTTTATGCGTTCAGCACATACATTGAAAAACAAGTTTGATGAAGTTTAATAATCGAGTTTAATCCCCTAAACATTAGGAATAGTAGTAATAAAGTACCATCAGGCGAACAATAATACATCTATTTTTGCATCTTACGTAATGTGAGGTATCGCTTAAAATCAAAACGCGTTCAAATTTAAGTGCAATGAATTGACATTCTTGACCATTTCGTTTCAGCAAAAAGGAAGTGTTCAGATTGTGTCATAATAATCAAATTATACTGTGTACACCACCTGAGTAAAGAATCTATCGGACAGGACGTATAACCGCGTGTGTGTACAAGCGAGAGAGAGCGCCCAGAGCCGATGGGTATTAAGCAGATGAAGTCATACAGGAAATCAATGTAGTATTGAGAGCAGAAAAATGCAGTGCCTGAGGACAGGCATATGCAGCATTATAAATGAACGCAAGCGTACAGACAGTTTATAATGAGGGGTCAGGCAGACACGGGCAAATACTACTGTGATTTTACTTCACACAGCCTAGGGACATAAACTGGGATCAGGAGATGGGAGAGTTGGGCACTTGTGTCATACATACAGTATTGTGTACATTGCAAGCAAGGCAATTTGCATAATTTATGGTTTTATTTATGATATAGACCCAGGCTTTACAACCGACAGTCTACAAACAGATGTATAAAACAAAGGATTTGGGGGTAAATTTGGGGGTTCTCGCTCATTAACATTAGTCAACTCATCTGACTTGAACTAACAACTGGCCAATTTCATGCAAATGTCAACCTTAAGATGAAAAAGTCAAGTTTCTCCCAAAGGTTTTCATCATACCGATAGGGTCAGATGTCAATATTTGGTTTTTGATTGAAAATTTTTAAAGCATAGTTTTCCACAGTAAGGTAGGTAAATTGTCACAACCATAACTGTCCACATTACTCATAAATGGGCATGTGAAAATTAAAATATAATAATTGTATATTCTATGTAGAGTCATCCCTTCTTCATTTGTTGGGTATTATTGCTTCTGGTTTGTACATTTTAATTCACAGAAATCCTACAAAGTATGTTGTCTCTCAAAAAAGTGTGTCCTTTTTTGTCACATCCATGACACAATAATTTCCCCCTATTTTTAAAATAGAAAACGTGTATATATTTTTCTGACGTCTAGACTCGGGGGTTTATAAACATATAAACAGATGATTTGATATATTGGTAATAAATACATTCTCTGAGAATTTCAAGTTTTGACAACACTGGAATTTTTTACAGCATTTATTTGACTTTGTTAATGCCAATACAATTGTTCATTCATGCTAATTTATGGTGCATTAACAAACAGATTCGAGTTTTGTTTAAAAAAAAAACGTTGTAGTAAATGTTGACATTAACATCAACTACAATTAATAAATGATGTTAGTTGAGGTTAACCAATGTAGGTAACTAAAGTTAAATGCAGCCTTTCCGTAGTGTTAGAAATTGTGGTACATTTCATCTGAAGGTACCGTTTTATATCATTATAAAAAAGTGTTACTGAGAATGTATATTTGGGTTATCTGAGAATCTAGTTGGGAGGTTCCTGGGTCACTAACGGTTGAAAACCTCTGATATAAGCAATGCAAATGGATTGAAACGTGCATCTCCCACATTAGCACTGTAAACCAATGTGTCTGTAGCATTTGAGCTAAACGTTAAGCTGCAGTTCCCTCAACCCACATAACTTCATAAGTACCTTTAAATCACAACAGCACCAGATCTATCGGCTGTAATGCCCGCACACACTGTGTGAATGATAGTGCCTCTGAGTGTCTTCCGAGAGATTTTAAGCATGCCTTGATGCTGTTTAGCATCTCTCGCTCTGTTAATTGTTCACACTTGGCTGTGTAATTACGCTCTATTTTAAGAGTGATAAAGCAAGAAGGAAGTCTTTAATTATTCATTGTTCTCTCACACAGTGGCTGAACTACCCGAAATAGACAGAATCGCACCTCTGTACCGCCACCACCAGCGTGACACAAATGGCACCAACGCCCCGCGCAGGGCACTCTGAAGGGCACACAGACGGTTTGGCGTAAAACACAGATCACACGCCATACAAACAGATCCGGATCTTTGCATGTTTCTCTGGCCAAGCAGGCCGCCGGCGTCATTGAACATTCCCATCACACAACGGGACGGGCAAGAGACCATCGTAATCAAAAACAAGGATCATGCCTACAGCTCCAATTCCCCAGGAGCATCAACGTCGCTACCAGAACGCCGCACGACACACCTACGGTTCCAACGGGTTTTACATAATCCAGTCGGAACGTCCCGGCATCTCGCGGCTCATTTAAAACACCTAAAGTGGGATCAGGAGAAGTGAATAACCGCTGCAAATTTACTCCACGACAGCGAGATGCTCAGCCACTTAGCCTTTGAGTCAAGCGGAAACCTCGCCGCCTTTTTGCACACGCCAGCACTTTACTTTTCCGCCTTTTGTTCAAGGGTAATGGCACAACACAAACGCCGAAGAAAAACAAGCGCGGGTTTCGAACGAAAAAAAGGAGAGCGAAAGAAAGAAAACACTCGTCTCCCTCTGAAGTTAATTGCTTCTCATTGGCCTCGCGTGAAGTGTGTGACGTTGAAAAGTCAAGGAGGCAGGGAGCTTACGTTTTGGTCTGGCTCGTCCTTTGTTGGGTTAATGGCTAAATATTTAATGTTCAGAGGCTCTAAAGATTAAAGGTAACATGTTGTCAGTATCATTGGTGGAACTTCAAAGAGTCTAAATTATGCATTTCCTGTAGCGGTGGAGGAAGAAATCAAAGGCGGTAATGAAGATTAAAGTTTGGAGGGCCACGTGCACGGGCGCGCCAAAGGAACGGGGAGTGAAGTGTCTTGGTGTGGAAAGGTTAATCTATTTTGAGGCTGCTTTATTTTATTAGAGCGTCATTGTTTTAATTCAATCTGTTCCGCCATTCGTATATGGACCAGGAGTTATGGAGACGAGGTTTACAAAGCAGGAAGTCAGAGGGCCATGAAATCACAAGAGCAATTAAAAGAACAACATGACTTTCACAAGCGATCCCGCGACGGACTGCCTGTGAATGTCAAGCTCCTAACAGTAGTTTTAATTAAAGCTGAATTGGGTTGGGTTTAATTGTACCTTAGTGTCAGGACCACTAAACTCAGAGCGGGTGGGAAGGATCGATGGCTAACCACGTCTTTGAAGGCCTCAAAGGATCGGTGAATCACGGCTTTAACTGAACGCATTTAACATCCACTTTCCAGGATTTCGCTGCCGTTTTCAAGATGAGATTGATCTGAAGGTCACAACTTGATAGACGCGGTTGGTAACGGAACATCATCTGGTAAATTGTAGTCATTTCCAAATCAAACGTCCATCAGTACTTTTTTCTGTCCTCTCTGCATCTATAAGTGCTCCTCAGTCACACTACAACCAAAAACGTCTCGCTGATTTGCATTCAGCATTGTGTTTTGTCACAAGCCGTGATCACGACGACTACCCCTTATTGGTGTCTATCCGTGATCCATAAAAAAGTCACCACCATTAGCTCGGTGTCAAGTGGCCCTAATAGTCCGATTTCATTAGAGTCAATGGTAGTGAGCGGAGCCATTTGGAAAAGTCAGACAGCCACCAAGGCTCCATACAGGCTGGAATTGCGTCGCAAATGGTTCCACTCGCAGGACATAATAGTCGGTATGGCCGATTTGACCTAACGTGAAATTCACGCTTATACACTTGACAACCTCTACCACAATCTGTGAATTATGCAGTCTCGTTCTGATGATGTCATTTTGAAACAACCCTCAGCGGAATACTGTCCTGTAGGTTCATGAGGTCATCTTCAGGTAGAGCATGAAAGAAGCGCTTTATTGCAAAAAAGCTCATTTTATTATTTTAACTGTTAAAGGACCACAATTAGGAAAAAAAATGTTCAAAAAACATTTCTCGGATTAAAAGGTGTGCGGAAAAGTGAAACTAAAACAATCCTCTCGCCGTGATCGTTCAACCGCAATTGGAATTAATTGACGAAATGCATCATATTCAAAATATTCACCTCTTGTTTTTTACACTCCACAGTAAATATTGACGAAACCCTGTTTGTTGTTTATCTGTTGTTTATCCTATTGATCATAATGTGTTTGAATGTCGATGAGCTGTGTGCGAGTGTGTGACGGCTGGCGTTAACGCCTTTGTGTCGGGCTTCAACGTATCGACGGCGTTTGTGCAGACAACGGCACACAACATCAACTGCTAGTTAAACATGTTTGCATCCAAACATACATGTGGGTTTTGTTCCGTTTTCTACTTCCTGGTGACTTCTGCCAGACGGACGGACAGAGTAATGGCTGGATGACTAGAAAAACAGCCTCCCATACTGCGAGAGAGCGGAAGAGAATAAAGATGTTAAAGTGTGCGGGTGGAGTGCTTTAAAAGGGCCAGCGTTTGCCCCCCTGTAGAGGCCTCCCCCTCCACCACCTGCCTTTAAATCTAACTCAGTACAGATTATTTCTATGCAAATGCTCGCAGGCGCTGAATTAAATCCAAAACACAGTTTGTAAAAATCGATTCCTCCGCAACCTACACAAGTCTGCAGCCAGGCGACATGCCATGGCCATAAATATTCATCTTTTATTTACTGTGCGCTGAATGAAGCAATGGATTTGGCAAAACAGGGATAAGGAGGGGTGTGTGTGTGAGTGAGAGAGAGAGAGAGAGAGAGAGAGAGAGAGAGAGAGAGATGTGGAGGTCATGAGATTATTGGAGACTCTTCAAGTATTGTCAAGAGTACAAGATCACTACAAAAGATCTATCTATACATCTTGAGTGAAATTACAGAAGATATTGTACCTTGCAAATGAAGAGTTTGGTTCCAAAAAGAGATAACTCTGTTTTTTTTTTTTTTCAAAAATCATGTTTTTTTATTGTGCGTTGGTTTGTTTTGATTTAAGCCATAATAACTCAAAAAAATACAGCTAACTAACACAATAAAACATAATAACATAATAAAAAACATGAATTTTGAATTTATTATTTATCTCACTTTGAAACCAAACTCTTCAAATACATGTCATCTTTAATTTCACATTAAATCAAAATGTTCAAAACATTTAATGACTGCATTTGGGTCTTTTCTTGTTTTTATTTGAATATATATTATAATATATTTGATCTATTTGTTTTATTTACAAAAATCGAATGAGCCGTCAAAGCTACAATAAAAAATATATATAATTTAATATAATTTCTTACATTTTTGAGAATGAAAAATGACCTAGACATGTTCTTGACAGATGTAGAGATTAACCATTTTTTGTCTTGTTTATAAAAAAATGTATGTATATTTTTATTTATATCTAAAAAAATAAGTATGACCTAATAGGCTTTTTCATTTCATCTTACCATTTTAAATTCCACCTAGTGATGAGTTGCTTACTTATTTTGTTGCATTTAAGTAATGTAAACATATACTGTATATTGTCATGACTTATTGATCACGTCACTTTTCAGAGTGTTTTTTCTTCCATAGTCCTCCTTCTTATCCTTTTATTTACTTTGAGTCTCACGCCTGTGTTGTTTAACACTCAAGACATACATAAACCATACAGAAAAACATCATTACCACCCAATAAATCATTTGTACCCTGCAGTTCTCTGGTGAGGCAGACATGCTTCTTTATGACTGCTTAAAAGACTGAGCATGTTAGACATTAAATGTATTTAAATATTCAGTGTGATTAGACAGATGATTAAATTATTTGAGAGATGAGCTCGCGTGTGCAGCAGATATGTGAACAGTCCGCGGCTGTTTAAAAATGCATCAAACATGATCTTAAATTAACGCAACTGTCAAAGCACTCGCTTTTTTATGGAAAGTACAAGCATTGGCAGAAATGTGTGTGCGGGTGTGTGCAAGAGAGTAAGGCTTAAAGATATGAAGGAATGCATGTTTGTTCTCCATTACTAATAAAGCAAATACACATGAACATAACATGTTGCCATACACTTCCATGAACAATCAGGCCAAACACAGAGCAAACAAACAAAGCTTTAATGCCTGTAATCATTTAGTCTTGTGGCTGGTTTGTGAAAATATTTTGAAAAAAAACAGAATAAATAATAACAGATTGCGTTTTTTTGTGCAGGTGCGTGTTAAGGAACTGAAAAGTGCAGATGTTGCGAATTAAGCGGTCGCTCAAAGGAAACACCTGCGCAAGCATCCGCACACTCAAATGTTGCATCATTTGTGTCCACAACAAAGGTTGTTAAAGCGCTTCTTTAAATGCTAAAGCGTACACATGCGCGCACAATGACGACGCCACGCTCGAGTTGGCAAGCAGGTCAGGCGCTCAGGTGGAAAGATGAACGGGGGACGGCAGTCTGGAAAGTCAACAAATTGAAGAGCGCAAGGTGTGCGTGGGATAGAGAGGTGCGGCGTAAGACGCAAAATTTATGTCAAAACATCCCGTGGCTGGAGGACTGGGGCACCCAGATACCGGCCTTCACGCTTCGCCAAAAGATCCGTAAACAAGTAAATCGTAATAAACAGACCGACTTAATATTAACTTCAATCAATTTCCGCATGAAAATGACAATCTGCGCAATGTCAAGTATGTGGCAAAGGTAAATCGTTCGATTTGAAATACATGTCAAATACAAACACAACCTTGAGGACTTAAAGTCCTAGCGGAATTTATAATAACGTGTATGTATAATAAAACAATCCAAGTAAATAAAGTGACCACAAAAAACAAATGATAGAAAATACATATTTTACACTTTATAGACCCACTTTAAAACCAGCTGGCTAAAAAAATGGATTGTTTCTTTGCAGATGCATAGGTTAATGCTTTCCGCAGGCATCCACGTTCTTTTTTAAGCCACTGTATATAAACTCAATTATCTACAGCATGACGTTTTGTTTTTAATGTATGTACTTGCTTCACAGATATAAAACGTGATGCTTCCTTACCATCAATCTTTCCTTTAAGTTCCGCAAGTGCGATAAATAAACCAACCCTGTGAAACAAAGAATTAAGTGAATGATTCAAGAATCTGTTTTCATAATCGTGATCCGGAGAAATTGAAAAGACAAGACTTCTATAGGCAGAGGAAACACGCGGCATGTGGCAGGCTACACAATAGAGTATGTTTGTCATTTGCATACGTATTGTATGAAAATCCAGAGGAAATAGAAATAAAGCACATGGTGCTATAAAAAGGATTTTCTGGTGGTTGAGGGAAGCATTCTGGGTAAACGGCGAAGTCAACACGGTGTATGTAACAGAAAAGTAACATGGTATGACAATTGAAAATCTATTGGTTTGCTTGACACAAGCATCCCTACACAAACTTCTTTGGATTTTTTTTCTTGGTTCAAGTTAAAAACAGTAAATAGTGAATTAAGCAGGATATTTTCCTAATTCGATATTATACACACTCGCTGTCCACACCAACATAAGACAACACCCCCCCCTTTGCCTCATTTTCCTCTTCGTATGAAGTAGCAAGTATGTTTTTATTCATTTATCTTCCATCCCCTGCATGTATGCGTGTGGTCTGGGGTTCAAAGGTAATGACAGGTTTGACAGCTATACCTGTCAGTCTAAAGCGGGGCCAGATAACCTTCTGTCCTAACAGTGCACTTTCAATAGCCTTCTATCCCCCCCCACTACACACACACACACTCTTTGTGGATGAAAAAAATCCTATCTTCCATTTATTCCTGTATAGCGCTTTGCCTGCACCTCAAACGCATGAATAGCAATTAAATTGATTCTTTTTACCCTTTCCCTGTTTTTTTCCCCGAGTCGAGTCTCAGCCTGTGCCGATTTGGAGCCCAATCTACCTTCGGTTTGTGTACGTCCTATCTCTGAGACGAGCCCTCAAAGAACGGCTAAAAGGATCTTTATCAGACAGTGAATTAACACTTAGTCTTCCATTCGGAAGGTGTTTCCAGCCAATCTTGAAAAAAGCTAGGAAAAAGGCCCAGCAAAAGGGGACACCTTGAGAGAGGACCTTGCAGCTTAGCGCAGGAGAACCCTAGTGCTGATCCAGCACTCTTCAGAGAGAGTGAGTGAAAGAGAGAGAGAGAGAGAGAGAGAGAGAGAGAGAGAGAGAGAGAGAGAGAGAGAGATAACAATCACACATTGGCAGAGGACTGAACAATTACCTGCTAAGTAAAGGTCATTTGCGTCAGTGTAGTACCAATACAGGAGAAGAGACACTGCTGGTATTTACTGACATGCCACTTGATATCAGCAACTAAAGACCATTAGGTATGTACACACACTCGCGTGTGTGCGCGTCACACGGCAATGATCTCAAATTTAACATGGAGAAAACTAATAATCTTACTAAAACAATACCACCTTAAAAAGAGTACATTCCTCGAGATCATAAAAAATACATTTCATGAAGTGTTTAATTTTGCCGTGTTTGAATGTAAGCAATCTGCCAAGTTGTAAATCAGAAGGTGAACGAATAACAAAGTTATTAGCTTATAAAAAAGGTAATCGACTCTGAATCACGCGAACAAGCCATGACCTGTCCGAATCTTTAACCACAATGTACCTACGTCACTAGAAAATCCCCGCCTACTGACTGCGAAAACTTAACTCTCTCCTCCCCAAACACTGTACTAGCTCGTTCGTGACGTGTGCATCATGTCTAAGAGAAGCTGTGTTCTATGTAGTGAAACTAAGTCCGTCTTATTTTCACTACCAAAGGAAGAACTTCTGAGGAAAAAATGGTTACTATTTATTTTTCAAACGACACCAAAGGAGTATAAACCGAACGTTTTACTTTGCGCGCGTTATTTTACCGAAGATTGCTTCATCGATCTTGGCGCCTTTACTGCAGGATACATTAAACGTCTTTCCTTAAAAGATGTTGCAATACCAACTTTATTTGGACCTGTAAGCTCCACCGAATCACAACCTGTATGTGTGACTCTTTATTTTTGTCTTTACTTAAAATTAAATTTGTGTGACGTTATCTCATGTCTGTGTTTAGCTAACGTTACCGTTATTTTTGGGGTTGTTACTGTTTGTTTACCTAACGTTAGCTATAAACTCGTTGCGCTAATGTAAGTGTTCAACCATATTAACTTGCAGAGTCTTTATTTCAAGAACTGCGTGGTGTACTATAGTTATAATAACATCTGAAGATACGAACACCGTACACTGTATGCCGTGATAACTAACTGTTACAAGAGAAGTGTCTAAAACAGTCCTTTTTCTTACTGGCATCTGTATAAGGATTAAAGAATGATTCGTCAGACTCGGGCTCGAACTGGTAAGGTAAAATCGACGCCATCTCTCTCTATACACTGTTAATATTCAACCACCTGCAAACCGTAATACAGCAGTAATGATAGGCGGTCCATTTGCGACACATGCTGAACGCGTTTGACCAATCACAGCAGACTAGACCATTTGACCAATCACAGCAGACTAGACCATCTGACCAATCACAGCAGACTACACTATCTGACCAATCAGATCAGACTACGCTGGCGGAAAGGCGGAGATTACACAGATGAATCGCGGAACGAATCATTTGAGAGTCAGTCAAGAAGTAAGGTAATAAAAACTGCTTATTATTACGAAATAATAGTATTTTTACATCATGTATGTACATAAACTTGTTGTCGGACACTCCATAAACCAAAATAAGCCCTTAAAAATATTGAGGAATGTACTCTTTAATATTATCCTAAATAAACCCACAATGCAAGATGCATTTAGAAAATAAATCGAATTTAGACCCATTCCCATCAGGAGCGATAACTAAGAAGTATTAAATGAAGTTTTACAAATCTAAAGCACAACTATAACGATAGTGTTGCAAAAGAATCAGAATCAGAATATTGATTTCCAGCTGATGAATGATAAAACATGAACAGCCAATAAAAATCCATTCGAATTTAAAGGCCTTTTGCATTTAAAATGTGCATGCAAGTTTAGAATAAACAACAATATCTTCCATTGAGTGTGAGTTAATATTGTTATCGTTCCTTACAGTTGGGTTTTTTGTGTGTGTGACTGGCCTTAAATTTGACATTAGTATATTTTGTCACAAAAGACAACTTAACCAAAAACAGCACCCACTTTCTATTGGACGGTGTCCTATCATCTGTTAATATGGTAATGGTGTCACAATTTGCACATTTTGGTGCGAAACAGTTAAGGTGTTGAGTTGAAAGACAAGCTCCAGCAAATAGAGAAAACAGACCCAAAAGTGACCAGCAAAATTCAATTAACAAAAAGTGCAATACGCTCAAACTATGTGACGTACTATGTGCAATGCAACACACGTGCTAAACTGTCAACATATATGCCACGGTTACACCTGAACAAAACTATCTACACAAGACAAGCAACTGTAAAAACACATAGCTCTTCATCTCTAATTGCTTTACACTATATCCATTCCCAAATCCCCGAATTAGGGAACAGCGTGAACGCCGCATCACCCACGCACACACATCCACAATAACAAACAATGTTTCTCCCCCGACCGCACACTCCATTAATCTTCTTGTAGGTTCCATCCTCAGTGGGGTTAACCCGGGTGAGGGAGGGGCAACTGGGGCAGGAGCTAAGGCAAGACCCGGGTCTTATCCAGGCTTCCGGGAGCATTAGCCGTTGAGCTGAAGGAGAATGGAAAGGCCCGGTGGGGGCCAGGAGAGATCAGAGCTCTGGGCTGGACAGACCTGGGGGTCTAAATTAAGAACCGGGAGAGAAGCGCTTGATTTCGTGTACCTTCAATGACAATCCTGACAGGATGATGTAAGAGGGAGTAAACGCGAGCGGCTCACCTTTGAGTCTGCCCTGCAACTGGCAGACCACAGCGGAGGAGAGAAATAAACACAAACGCTGTGTTTGAATTAACCCTCACATGCTACTTCAACTACTCTTCAAAGCCATGCGGTATGAATAGTGGGCACGGCACGCAAATGTTCTGCGCGTATGCGATAACCAGGTGACCTTATAGTTGCCAAAATCTGCAGTAAACAACTAAAGCGTACTAGCTCAAGAACTATTGGCCACAAAGGAAATGAGTCTTCTGTTGCACAAAATAGAGCTGATGTGCGAGTGCCTGCACCAGGAGAATCCAATCTTTATCAATTCATTCATAAGTGACTTTGTTGGGTATAGATGCAAAATGGTTATTATTAATTACCGTCCGCTTCTGGACGGACGGAAGGAGACACAACCCTGAAAGAAGGCATAATGACTCGGGTGGGCCTGTTCCCGGTGCCAGCGGTGAAGTGGCTTCATATTTTAAATTGATTCCCACTTACCAGTAGAGATGCAGACATCCCAATTGTTTTGTCACATCTGGCACTACGGCGGAACGTCAAGGGGTAAGCAAGATTTGCGAGTCCTCGAGGGACAATCTCCCTGTTGAAGCACAACACATCGACTGTACACGCAGCGACCCTCGAACCCTTCAGTTCCTATGACAATCGTGGAGGGAACATGGGAGTGGGATGTGAACTACAGTAACCCCAAATACAGCATTTGTGAAAAGTGCCTCCTAGTGTATAGAAACTCAAGATGTCATCTGCTTTGTTTAGGTAGGGGGATATTTCGTGAGAAAACAAAAACCTCTAAGGTAATCTAATGATGGTTGAATCCGAAGAAATGTTGATCAAGGTGCTCGTGGAGGAATAGCTTTCACCATTCCAGAAACTTTAACCACAAGAACCACTACGTAAATCCTGCCTTCACAGGGAAAAAAAGGCCGGGTGAACCAATGCAGTACATCTCAAGATCCTCACTGGAGTCGTTAGATACAGCCCTACTGTATCTAATGCCCTTGAAACTTACAATTCAATCTTGACCATGAAATAAGCATTGTAGTCATTAAATATTTGCATAGTTATCTCTAAAGTGCACTTAAATTTGTTCTAGATCATTAGACGATGTTCCAGCACCCCGGAAGCAGGTATGAAGCCAGTTTTCTTGTGAGGTACCTTCATTAACGAAAAACCGACTGGGTAGTGAGGCAGCGAGCCTGGTTTTGAGCACAATCTGAAACAGCATTCATTACAGTTAAAGAGTCGCTTAACAGTCCGGCATGTCCCAGACTTCATACTGACCTACCTTTCCTGCAGACAGACACATTGGAGACATTCATTAGCCTAAACTGTTCTTGCAGAACATCAGTATGCAGAAAATCAAAAGGGAGGCCTTGGGGATCAAGTACACTTCTGCTTCTTCATTGTGAAGGCTTGGCTGAGGAAACACAAATGGGCTTGACCGGGTGAACGAAAAGCGTCAGTGTCTTTCAATCCCCACCTCCATTTCACCTTCCCAGGTCTCTAGCAGGTGAATAAAAATACCCGGATAAAAGACTGTGATGGTAAAATGAGGACACTGGAATAATGAGGTCAAGTGTGCAGGCGGGGTGGAGAAACCAAGAACACTTGTGACCCATTCATGTTAATTAGGAGAAAATACAGAGAGATGTTCTCAACTGCTGAACTCCAGCTAATTTATTTGCTCTCACAGAAATGATTTAACAATTGTTCATCCTGCCTCTAGAGAGCTTAAAGCTCCATGGATATACTTTACACAGTATCAGAACACCTTCACATTTGCATGGAATTGCCAATTACGGGTCTCAGACTTTTGGACTCCACTTTACACAACAGCTCTACAACAGCAAACAGTACGATCATAGAAATTGATCCAAAATTCATCTTAAGTGCCCTGCATGTCATCTCTCCAGTGTTGTGTCTACAGTTGTCTGTCTGAGCTTGTTTTCTCTGTCTTTTCTGCTCGGTGTATCATTCGGCTGGCCGGATGACCTCACTACCAGACGCAGAGAGAGAATGAAAGTGCATAAAAGGCAGAAGGATGAATGAACAAGAAAACGTCCCTCAGGTAGCTTTGTCTTTCACGCTCACTTCTCTCATGCGATTCAGAACAACGGATATCTGTTTTTTTCAAAGCCCCTCTCCACAACCCCCCCAACCGCTTTCTCATTCATACTTCAGCTGTTTAGCTTGTTGTGAAAAGACCTTGATCTCACACTGCCTTCCTTCCTTTTAGAGGCCGTTTACAAGAGACCGTTTTCAACTTAAAACTGAAAACTCTTTATGCGTTTTGGCTGTTCATTTACACGAAAACAGCGTTTTGGTGGACTGAAAATGCAAACTTTGGAAAACGGGTCTCAAAGTGCAAGTTTTTTCAAACGACGGCATTATTGTTTCCGTGTAAACTCTGAAGGCGGCGTTTCGCAAAAACGATGATGTCATATGCATGCATATATGCGTTCAGTCTGTAGGCATGCGCGAGTTTTCCACAAACAATAATGTCGGCCTCCATGCTGCATTTGTGCCACGTGACATACTTATCATTTCTCCAGCAAAAAGTAGATTTACTGCACCACTACAACCAGCAGAGACATAGTATTTATATGCACACTACTATAAACATACATACACTTTTCCGTTTTTTATCGTGTAAACGTCCTCTTAGTCTTATAAAATGCATGTTGTATTCTAGTAAAAAAAAAAAGTAAATATCAGCTAGGATGGACCAAATGGACCAAATACTGTAAATAACTTTAATGTATATCAAATACAGTCCCAATATCTCACGTACCCAAAAAGAAAAGTTGGGACATGACCAGACCTTCCTGCTTTCAGCGAAAAAGAAAATAACAGAGGGGTCGAGTCCATTTACAGCGGTAATTGAAGCAGAACAAAATAGCTTGAGCTCACATCATTTCTTGTCTTCCTCTTTCTATATGTCTCACTCTCTTCCTCTCTCGCACAAGCGCTGACATTGACTAGCAGGCTGCAGCCTCTTCCCAGCAGTAAATAATTGATGTTTGCGGGAGGCCGAGTCTATAGGTTGCCAGCACTGCAGTGAACCCCACAGAGCAAATGTGCAGTTTGGAAAGAGTGTTATGAAGTGCAGGAAAGAGCAGTCGAGACGCCGAGACATGCGGGAGCGTGTGTACTGATCAAACCCAGCGCCCCACTGCGGCCGCCATACCGACAGCATCGGGAGCGGACGCTTTCCTTTCTGTTTCCCACAACCGCTCCACCTTACGCTGAACTCTTGAATTCCTTTTCAATTCTTTTTCTCTGTCTGCTACAGCCCCGCAACCTATTGAGTCATTTACTCTTACAGTAGTATTACAGAAAAAAGCCTGTTTTGTGGAGACAATGGTGCCAACATACAATGTGTACTGTGTATTAAAGCCTCATGATCTTGCCACCTGGTATCCCCAATAAAGTATCAGAGATATATTCTCTGTGAATATCTTTTGTGAAAGTCAAAAATCCATCAGCCTTGGAGGCCAAAACGCCTCTTAAAGTGACCTAAACGGTTTAGATAACTAAAATATGAGAGCAAAAATGTCCTTTTTATGAATCTTTGTTTCTAACATAAAAATCGTTATTGTTTTTGTTCCTAAGTATACCTGTATAGCTGTTGGTTTGTTGTCTATGCAGGGTCTATAGTTGTCAGATTTTTTTAAATAAGTACCGTTCAATATTCCTGTAGCTCTTCTCAAAATAAAATATATATATTTATATTTATATATATATACTGTATATAATTATTTGCCCTGTAAGTTAGAGCGTCTGCTAAATGCATTAACAAACTCCTGAAAGAGTCACAAAAGTCCACGGTTTCATACAGCTGCGCATGTTTAGGTCACTTATTTCAAATGAATTCTAGCGGTGTTTGCGGTGTTATGATGTGCATTATTTTATTAGAGCTTAAGGGCTCAAGTGTGTAGACAGACGCACACTCACAGACACACGCGGCGCTCAGTGACCTCACTATACGCTCTATCCATATTGTACTTTAAATTGGCTGCTTGTTTTCGGAATGCATTTGATTGTCGGAAGACTTGAGGCTAACAGCTTATGTTTGATGTTTATTATGCAGTTGAATATAGTGTCGCATTACCGCGCTTACACCGCCCAGTACTGCATAATGCATAGTGAAAAATCCATCATCTGCTGATTAGACACACACAAACCAACCTTTACTTGCATTCCTACATATGACATACAAATAACTTTATTATTTAAAGCTAATCGGAACGCATTATTTTGCAGAATATTTTGCATTTTCAGAATGGTAATGAAACAAAAAAACAAAATAATTTTCTGTACTGTATCCACCATCAATCCATTTGAAACTATGCATAGAAGAGCTCACAATCACTGAAAAAACAAACAAGGCAAAAATTTAGGTTTTATAGCAGTTTGGGCCATTTTTCAGGAGATCAGCTCAACAAACCTGTTAGATCAGCATATTGTAAACCAGCTAAAATCTTTTTAATAAACACATTTTTTTCAATAATAAACAATACATTGTTTAAAGCTAATGTTCACCCAAAAAATTATTCTAATCCATTATTTTAACCCATGATTCATACAAAACTTGGCACCACTTTTGCGTGTAATTTTCTCATCTATACATGCTGAACGTATTTATGGCAATTACAAATACGCTTAAAATAATACGAGTTTTCACAATTGTATTGGTTGGTTTAAGAAGACATTTACTCACCCTCTGGGGACGTATGGATTAGTTTTATGATGGAGATATGGACACTATCTAACGACATTAACAAAATGAATATAGCCTGGAAATCTTTCAAAATAACTCAAATTGTGGCCGGCTGAAAAAAAAAAAGAAATACAACTAGAATGGCGTGAGGGTGAGTAAATTATAGATTAAAATTCATCCTGGGGTGAACTATTCCTTTAATGCAGATTGTTACAAAGCCGATTTACAGAACACATTTTAGTACAAAAACAGATGATATGATTAAAAAACACAGAATAATACCACAGAAAAAAACTCAATAAAAACATTAAATGTCTTAAGGATTCCAATTGAACTGCTGTATTAACGGCAATATTTTAACAGGAGGAACAGATCTGATAATTGCACCAAAGTACCACCGACTTTCCCCCCCCAAACTTCACATCTCCCATGCGCCACACAGACACTTTTCTCTTTAGTGCGCGTTAGCGGGCAGAATAACCCGCACACACAGCTAAAGTGCACTTCCTCCCCTGCGTATATAATGTTTGAAGAATCAAATCCTCCTCATTATAGCATGTGTATGCGTCTAAGACCAGGGATATCCTCTCTCCCTAAACGCGCTGCGCCCCGCCAATTGCATTGACTGCGGCGCTCATGTCTTATGCATGAGACTATGTCTGCGGACAACTGCAGAACCGCACACACTTTCATATTCTAATGCAACGAGAGGAGGAGGGGGACGCATTTCGTAAAGCCCTGGTATTACGGGACACTGGGCTCAACATGACCCTAAATGTAAACGCGCTGGTCTGTCGTCCAGCGGCGCATTAAAAAACAACATACATACAAAACAGCGTGCTTAAAAATGAATGAGAGAAACCTGGCAGGCTTTGCATGAGATAAAGTGTGCTGAGGACAGCAATAAAATAAAGCTATTGAGACTTTTCAAAGCGAGAGAGAGAGAGAGAGAGAGAGAAATTAAATGATTTTAGGAATTGATTTTGGAAATCAAATGTCTGGTCTATGCAGATCACCTGTTTTGTCCGGATGTGATAGAACATGGCAACCAGAACTGGAACCGGACATAGAAACTAAATAAAGTAATTATTTTACATATACACACATACAGATAGAGCATATGTTCTCTTGACCAAGGAATGTTTGGTCACTACATTCAAGCAGACACAAGCTGTACTTGCATGACCAGAAATAGCTGCCTGGGAGCATTAACCAATATAGCTGTGAGTGGACTTATTCGCTATAAAGGGACTCTGTAATGGCTTCAGTTACTACCCACAATGCTTTGGGGAGATGTGCAGAAATAAGAATGTTTAATAAACTCAAACAACTCTCCATTACATCCTATCCCAACCCAACCACCAGTGCTGAACAAAAAACAGCAAGTGTATGAGTAAGATAAAATCTCACAATATCAAATAGTAATAAAACAAAGTACATGAATACATGAAGTATTACATATTGACTGCATGCAAATCGCTCTAATGCAGCAGTGAGAAGACATCCCAAAGACTTCTGACTTAAAGTGACAGTTCCTCCAAAAATGAAAATTCTCAACATTTACTCATCCTCGTGTTATTCCAAACCCGCATGACAACATTGGACTCCACTGACTTCCATTATATGAACACAAAACCACGGAGACATTTCTCAAAATATTTTCTATTGTGTTCCACAAAATAGACAAAATAGTGTCATTCTCACAAAATTTGACTACTCGCAAGTACCAACACAGAAACACAAGGATAGAAAAACACTTTTTAAGTGCTATTAGAAAATTTTCCTGAGCTGAGGTCTTTTTAAAAACAAGAACCTCAAGAAGCATTGGACTGTCCACTGTCACCTGCCTCCACTACTATGATATGTTAGTCGATCCCTGTGGAAATATTAAGCTCAAGGGCCAGTCGTGAAAACCGGTTTTAAACCCTCCAACCTGCACAGCACAGAGAAGAAACAGTATTCCAAAGCCTGAACAAAAAGTATTTCATCCCTGCTTTTTATCACTTTATTAATGCATCAGGCAATTGAAAAATTACACTCTTCACTACAGTTTATTCAGAAGCCAGAGGGGGGAAAATGACTGAAGACGACAAAGAAGATTATAAACGAATAACAATGCCGCTTTCGTCAAGCCACTGGAGAAAGAAAAAAAGAGAGAATATTTTGTTTGCATTTTATACACAAACGTAAAATTGAATCTTCCTTTTAATACTGGGATTATAGAAACATGGAAAAAACTTTGAATAAATATTCTAAATGGAAATGGGTTTAGCATTAGGCATATTATTTATTAATACAAATGGGTTCTAGCTGCAAAACAACAATAAAAATAAAAGTATTTATCTCTGTGCAAAAAGGAATAAACACAATGATTTACATTACATTAACATGCCTATCTAAATCAAAACAACACCGTTAAATCGCTTTTCATTATTACGTTTAGTGTTGATAAGGTGATGGCAAATCGCATCAAGAGTTTATTTCCAAAATGAGATAACTCTGTTTTAAAAAAAATCAAAAATCATGTTTCTATTGTGTGGCAGTTAGCTGTATTTTTTTAGGTATTAAGGCTTAAATCAAAACAAATCAGCTGCAGTTTGATTGATATTAATTGGAATGCACAATAAAAATACATAATTTTTGTCAATTTTTTCAGAATCAGAATCAGAAGAGCTTTATTGCCAAGTGTGCTTGCACACACAAGGAATTTTCTTTGGTGTTGGAAGCTTCTAGTACAGACATTCAACACAATGACAATACAATATAATACGATTTACAGTCTAAAAGATTCTAAATTGTGCATATATAAAATAAAGACTATTTTACAGAAAATGGGGGATAATAACATATAAGAGACATTTTAAAAACGGAGTTATCTCAATTTGGAAATAAAACTCTTGACATATAGACCACTCTGAAATATGTAAACAGTGGTCCAAAAGCACTTCCAGTTTCAGTTTTCATTTATGTAATAATATATATATATATTTTACATTTTGATTCAGAAATGTTCTGTTGGTTGTATTTTGTTCAAAATTCAGTCAAAATAAGTCCTTCTGGACCTGTGTTGGACCAGCCTTGTTTACATCTTCCAAAGTGGTCTATATATCATCACAAATTGAATACATTTTAGTTTTGTCTGTTTAAAGAATCTAACTGCTGAAAATACTAAATATGATGTTTTTATGCTGTAACTTCAATAATAAACCTTCTTGTAAAAACCCATTTGACGTCTTGTAAAAACCCATTGGTTTTTGAAGTGCTGAACTAAATTTCACCAACATAAAAAAAGCATAATTATTGTTCTATCACATCATGACACATCATATCAGCGATTTATCAACAGGTATGACAGTCTCTGGCTTAAACCAAATGATTATTACGGCCTAAATAAGTCTACCCCACCAAGCTAATGTTATATGCATGAGCCACATCCAGTTGGTGGAGGTGGTGGTGTCGCAACAATCTTTAGAGACTTTCTTACCGTAACTCACAGAACAGAGCATAAATTTAAATCATTTTAAGTGCTTGCGTTGAACATAATTGTTCCAAACAAAAGTAAAAAACCATTCCATTCTCTTACATTGGCTACTGTGTAAGAACTTGCCAGATCTGACTCCTTTAATAACCTTACCAATAAATACAGAATCGCTCGATGACATGACCAGCAACTTGGGCACTATTTTCTCTAACACATTAGAAGTGGTAGCACCTATGAAGTCAAAAAAGATTAATGAGAAAATCATAGCACCATGGTACAATAGCACCACTCGCGCCCTAAAAAGAGAAATGCGTAAACTGGGGTGTAAATGGAAACAAACCCAATTAGAGGTCTTTAAAATTACATCGAAAGAGAGTGCAAACTGTTATAAAAGGCACTAAAAATAGCAAAAGTTGAGCACCTCTGAAACCTCATAGAAACTAACAAAAACAATCCAAGGTTTTTATTTAGTACAGTTGCTAAAATAACAAATAAACAGACTTCACCTGACCTGGCTATTCCGCCGCACCTTGGTAGCAATGATTTCATTTTTTTTTTTTACAGAGAAAATCGAAAACATACGAGACAAAATAGTAAAAAGTCAACCTCCAAGTCTGTCCTATAAATTAGTACCAACCATAGCCCCAAAAGAAAGGCTACAGTGTTTTTCACCTATAAAACAGGAAGATTTAATTAAACTTATTGCAACATCTAAACCTAAAACTTGTTTATTAGACCCCATCCCAACTAAATTATTAAAAGAGTTATTACCCGTTGCAATTGAGCCAATTTTTACCATTATCAACTCGTCAATTCATCTAGGCCATTTCCCAGGACCCTTTAAGCTAGCCGTCATTAAGCCTCTTATCAAGAAACCAAACTTAGACCCCAATGAACTAGGAAACTATAGACCAATTTGTAGTGAAAAAGTAGTGTCCACTCAGTTGTGCTCTTTCTTACAAAATAATGACATACACGAAAAATTTCAGTCAGGCTTTAGACCGCATCATAGCACGGAAACTGCGCTTGTTAAAATTACAATTGACCTGCTTATAGCATCAGATAAAGGTAACATCTCACTCATAGTCCTGCTTGACCTTATTGCTGCGTTCGATACTGTAGACTATAAAATACTTTTAGATCGCTTACACAATTATACCGGTATTCAGGGACAGGCACTACAATGGTTCAGATCTTACTTATCAGACAGAAATCAATTTGTCCATTTAAATGGGGAATCGTCAAATCTAACGCAAGTAAATTATGGATTACCTCAGAGATCGGTTTTAGGACCCTTGCTATTCTCCATATACAGTACATGCTGCCCCTTGGAAACATTATTAGAAAACATGGAATTAGCTTCCACTGTTATGCAGATGATACTCTGCTATATATCTCATCAAGACCAGATGATTCCTTCCAGCTATCCAAATTGGCAGAGAGCATCAAAGAGATAAAACATTGGATGACTAATTTCCTTCTTTTAAACTCTAACAAAACAGAAATCCAAAAACACGTAAACAGAATATATTGGATTATAACCTACAAATTGAAGGCTGCACTGTTACTCCAACAAATACAGTTAAAGACCTAGGCGTTTTATATTAGACAGCAACCTGTCATTTAAAAATCACATCTTAAATGTCACAAAAATAGCCTTCTTCCACCTTAGAAATGTTGCCAAATTACGAAATAGTTTATGTGTTGCTGACGCAGAGAAGCTTATTCATGCATTTGAGACCTCAAGACTTGACTACTGTAATGCACTGCTTAGTGGTTGTCCTGCATCATCAATAAACAAACTACAGTTAGTTCAGAATGAAGCTGCCAGAGTTCTAACCAGGTCCAGAAAATACGATCACATAACCCCAATGTTATCAACCCTTCACTGGTTACCCATTAAGTATCGTATTGACTTTAAAGTTCTTTTAATTACTTATAAAGCCTATTACTTATAAATTACTTAAAAAACGGTTTAGCCCCTACCTACATAACAGAGCTTCTACCACACTACAACCCATCACGCTCTCTAAAATCTCAAAACTCCAGACTTTTGAAAACACCTAGAATAACTAAATCCACCAAAGGGGGTAGAGCTTTCTCATACGTAGCACCTAAACTCTGGAATAGCCTCCCCGATACTATTCGAGGGTCAGACACACTCTCCCAATTTAAATCTAGATTAAAGACACATCTTGCAGCCAAGCATTCACTAATACATAGCTAATGAACAGCAGCTACGCTAATTATTCTCTTTCTGCCCTCGCCTCGGGATGCCCATCCCGAGGTAGGGAGAGATTCCGCCAGGCCCAGATGAACGTCATATGTCCATCCACAACTAGAGATTACGCCAGCTACATCAGAAAATCCCGTGCCATCCTCCTGCGAGAGCCTGCGGACTGACTGACCATCCAGCTCCATCCAAGGCAATTCCATCACCACCCAAGAGAAAAGCGACCATCTGACCAGCCCAGCTCAGACAATTTCATCCCCAACCAAGAGCAAAGACGGACTACTTGTCACATCAAGGCTAAATTTACAATACTTGGTATTTAAAGCTAAACTTACATCACATGACAGCAGTTTGAAGTTATACCTGCACTCAGTGACTTTGATTGGAGGTGGCTGGGTGGGTGTTTGTGGGGAGTGGGGGGGGGGGCGTGTTGGTTGTGGTTTGGGGGTTTCATTTGTTGGGACTGTGTGGGTCTGGTTTGGTCTTGTTTTGTGGTCGATATCGGAAAACGGAGGAATAAAGTTACATTATGCCATTAATATTTTTCCCTGGTTGTTCCTCTGTTGTCTGTTGTTGATCGCGGAATGGGACCTGGTTGGACCTGCACGGTTTCAGCGGGTGGGGCTTCCTGGGTCGCGGACGTGGACGGGTTTTTCGTGAACGTTTGCTCGGTGGCTTTTGGTCGGGGTCACTGAGTGCAGCTATGACACGTCAGAGGAGATCTGGCCCTCCGGGCTGAGCCTGGTTTCTCCCGAGGTTTTTTTTTTCTCCATTTATTCATCATTGGAGTTTTGGTTCCTCGCCACAGCAGGGCAGTGTCGGCTTGCTCACCGGGAGACTGCATTTATTTATTAAATATTATTTATTAGACTGATCTTGCTTCATCTATAAACACCATGCACTGTGCTGTGTTTAACCTTTCTGTGTTTTTCTTATTTGCTCCTGTAAAGCTGCTTTGGAACAATGCACATTGTGAAAAGCGCTATATAAATAAATTGAATTGAATTTATATCCCAGAATAAATTCCAGCATCAAATATCCATTTAGCTCTCCTGAATACACCTTGTTTTCTGAAGCAGGCAGCAAAACAAAAGGCGGACAGAAAAACAGACAGGAAGACATCACTAAGTGCTTCATTTCCAACATCTTATGCTCAGTGGCACCTAACACACAGATACATTAATAAGGTATTATACACAATAACAGTTTTATGGATTTTAAACAGCCATCATTTACAAACATGTTGTGCGACCATCACATGGAAGGAGGATTTTATAACCCTCTAATGTAAATGTCTCTCCCTTTTACCTCATTCATCTGAGCTGTGCTGAAATGCATCGGAGATGTTTTATTGATGGAGATGTAAGACAGGTCAAAAGAGGTATTAACCAAAACCAGAAACAAAACATCTTTAAAGATCAATCAAATGTACATATGTTTGTTATTGGAGACGATCAAACGTTTGTTTTTGAGTTTCTTTCGTTGAAACAAGTATGCACAAAGTTTTTGTTGACATTTGTAATACTTTGGAAGTGGACAGTGGATTTTTGCTCTCAGTGTCAGAAAATAAAATGACGTGAAAGCGAATGACACCATGAAAGTATCATAAAAGTATTCTGAAGCCATACAATAACTTTGTTTGAGGAATTGACTGAAATTTGAATGGACTAGAAGGTGAAATTCTCTGTGCAATGCAAACATTCAAGTTTAAATGTATCTTAAATGAGACCAGAATTTTGTATGCTTATTTAAGAATGGTGAAGTTATTAGCTTAGCAGCATGCTAACATTAAGTTTTATTTAAATTAACTGTAAAAATAGTCTACGGTGCAAATATATTTTTGTTGCTGTTCATTTAAAGCATTCCAAATCAGTATATTTGTACATTTTCATGCTTTGTGAAAAGTGACTATAGCAACAAGCAAGCCAGCTAGTTTTTAGAACAGAGCCACTACACAAACATACTACATACATCAAAAACACTCGACAGATTTCCTATTTGTTCAGTTTAAATCAAACAAATGATATTTGTCTGTGTGCAATTCCATATTGTGTAATGCATTTGGCCCGTGACAAATCGCAGGATAATTTCTCATGCTTTAATACATCCGAAGTTAAAACAACCCAGACTGTTGTCAGACTAGAGAAATATCCATTTTCCTAAAACAATAGCCCTCTATTGGCATTGGTCCCGCAGTAATTACTTCATTAGCTAATTTCTCCCATCTGAGAGGACGTGTTTGATGGAGTAGACCCGGGCACAGCAGACGCGAGAGGCAACGGTATCAACAGATAAACCGACGCTATCTACTCTAGCGTTGGATCAATTAGCACAATGAAAACAGCATGGATTTTACATTACTAGTCCAGCACTCTCTCATGGTTTACTTAATGTTTGGAGGCCTGATATTCTCAGCACTGCCTGATGGGATAGCGGAGGATCGATTGGAAAGGAAGACGCCTCACCTAGATATCACCGAAGACTCAATCAACCAGTGCCAATAAATGCACATTATACACTCAACACACACACACACAAAGTGGACAAAGTAAAATCTCCACAAACAACAACTGCTTTAAAACTGATAATGTAACATTGTTTACGTCATGTTTTTCAATCTGCTTTTTTAGTAAAGTCTTTAGATATTTTGTTATGAAGTCAGAACTAGAGATTGACAGGTTATTTGGCTAGACATAAAACAAACGATTAATCACTTGTGAGGCAAAAATATGCTCCTTTTTTGTTAAAAATTACATAAAACTCTCTCCTTACCTTACCCCAATTCACAACAGTAAGCATATAATAATTACTTATAATTTGATTTGTTGGGTCGGATTTTATGAGTTGAATCAGTTCACTTCAACCCAGATTATGGCGTTAGAAATTGGACAAAACTATGTGAGCGTGTAAACACAGCGCGCAAGTTTCGAAAGCAGATTACAGCTGCGCGAGCGTGTGCTTGCGTCCTCGCGCAGCTGTAATCTGCTTTCGAAACTTGCGCGCTGTGTTTACACGCTCACATAGTTTTGTCCAATTTCTAACGCCATAATCTGGGTGAACCTGTAGAAATCGCAAATCTCTAACTTGAACACGAAAACCAAGATTGTGCACGTAAATCAACACTTGCGAGGGCAAATAACAACCCCCCGAATCAAAGCAGATCGCTCGCGCACAGTATTGACTACACGCTCAAGTGCTGCTCTACGCGCGCGTGAGCTGGAATTCTTCACCCGCGCGAGTCATTTTTACTTTTGTCACTAAGGGGGCGGGACACTGCGATTTTGTGACAACAAATGCCATTGGCCCTGCTCCTTTCTGGAACTCCCGTTGTGATTGACTGTTGCTGCCGCCCTCAAGTCGATGACAGAACGTCATTGTTTTTTAATTGGGAAAAATAGGATCTAGGAATTCACATTAAGTAATAGCCTATTTTACATGTTGGCCCAAATGCATGAAAACGAATGAGTGCAGTAAGGAGATGTATTAGAAACACTGGGAAAATATAAAAAAATACTTTATAAAGTCATTCTACAATTAGGGGTACATGTCATGTCCATGGACTCTATTATCCATTTTACTTTAATCTGCTGTTTTTGTGCTGTCCGATTTGGTCAATGTGAGGTTTTGCTCTTCAGATCAGCTCTAGAATACATGTTTCTGTATATATCTCTTACAAGGTGTTTTAAAAAGTATTTTGCTCATGCATCTACATTAAATCATCCATTTACTTACTGAATGTCCGAGAAATTAGTGTCAACCCTGTTACTCCCCATATAACCCCCTATAAATCACCAATGGTTTGTTACAAAGTCACATGTCAAACATCACATGATGTCATTTCCTTTTTTGGAGGAAAATTTGAAGACCGTGTGGTAAGTCATTACTTCTCCTCTTCAATATTTTATCCATATTATTGTCTGCACATAGAGTAGATTAATTGACCGTCAACTGTGTTATCAACATGTTCTGTTGAACTTGCGTCACATGTTATATTTATAAATATGTCGAGAAAGAATATAAAAACATAAGTTAATCAAGGTCATGTACTAACTAGTCCAAGGTCAGCAGTTTGCACAAGGCCCTAAAGTGGCTGAAATGTCAACTGTGTTACCTGTCAACTGTGTTACCATCAACGATTGACAATGTTGGCAATTCAGTGTTAATTTATTGTAAAAAATTAGAGCATAAGCTTGCTATATAATTTATTTTGCACATTAGGGGGACATATTATTCAACCACCTAGTTTATTTATCAAAAAAAAGAATACTGATTTCCTGACTTTTTGGACCTGAAATGTAACCCTAAATATAGAATCACTATATATGTATATATATATATACGCACAAAAGATTTGACTGCCACAGTGACTTCAGAAGACTTGGCATATAGCCTCTTGGACTACTATTATTGTGCCATTTGTCTTTTTGTGAGCGGGTTTAAGACAGCNATATATAATTTAACGTTTAATATAACGAATATAACATTTTCGATGTTTAAATACCCCTAGAGCATACAAATGAGGGGGGCCAGTGTTTTCATTGGAGTGTTCATACATTCAGTGTTCATAACCTAAAAGCTACATATACAATTACGTTAAGATTATAAACTCTGGTATTTGAACTAGAATTTGACATGTAATGCATGAAAGGCAGCGGTAGGGTTAGTCCAAAAATCTAACATGATGGAAAAATGGGCTAAAACTGAGATTAGAGAATAGCGTTCAATTGATTTAGATAAGCAAAGTTTGAAATTGCATTTATCAAAATGATTAAAACAAAAAATACAAATCAACTCGCTTCACAGTCAGCTGTCTGTCTCAGAGTCTGCTGAGCAGACGAAGGAATTCCTCTACAGCCGGAATAGGAAGCCGACTTTCACATGCTCAAATAGCTTCGTTTTCTTTAACAAGAACACGTGAGATAATTTAAAGTCTATATCCATATGAAAGGACCGTCTGGCGACATAATTTAAAAAGCAATATCTTTCTCACTAAATGTTATTAACAAATAATGCATTATTGTTTTTATGACATTTTTAACTTAAACTTTTAATAAATTGTTTTAAAATTGTTCAAGTTTTATGGTTTATTAGACATGCTTTTCGCTTAACAAAAATTAATTTACCTCTTAAAGAATACAGAACATTTCAAACATTTAAAGGCAGAATACACACAAATTAAAAGAGAAGAAAATGGAATTTAATAAATAAAACGAACGGGCCTATAACTTCTGCTCGTATTGCTTCGGATGCTGAAGACTGCGCTTTCACCAACGGCCCATTCTTCAGCAGCCGGTCCATCTGCACTCTTGAAGTGATGACAATAGACTGTAGTATCAGGGTTGATGTTAAAAATTCTTATGTCTAATACTTTAAGTGCAGGTGTGTGAAAACTCAAAATAACAGAGGTAAACCTCTGGGAAACCTCATAAAACAGGACACGCCAATACCTTGACCATCACGTCCGGGTATGTAAATGTGGAACAGCAAAAACGTTAAATTATAATTTGATATGTAACGTTATATTATAACACATTTTACAAGTCTATATTACTGGCTAATCTACAAAAAGGTGACCACTGGTAATGCACATTTGCTTTGGTTGAATGCAGAGCGTAAGTGCTTTCATATAAATTGGCATATTTATTTATTTAATTACCCAGTGTTTCTAATAAATCTCCTTACTGCACTCATTCGTTTTCCTGCATTTGGGCCAACATATAAAATATTACTTAATGGGAATTCCTTAATGGGATCCTATTTTTCCCAATTCTATGCCATCTCTCCTGTTCTGTCATCGACTTGAGGGTGGCAGCAACAGCCAATCACAACAGGAGTTGCAGAAAAGAACAGGGCCAATTGCATTTGTTGTCACAAAATCGCAGTGTCCCACCCCCTTAGTGCCAAAGTCAAAATGATTCGCGAGCGTGAAGTATCCCAGCTCGCACGCGCGTAGAGTAGCACTTGCGCGAGCAATCTGCTTTGATTTGATGTTATTTCCCCTCGCAAGTGTTGATTTACGTGCACAATCTTGGTTTTCGTGTTCAAGTTAGAGATTTGCGATATCTACAGGTTCACATTTTGCGCATGAGCGTTTTCAGTGTGCTTGCCCAGCTGTAATCTGCTGTGTTTACATGCTCACATAGTTTTGTCCATTTCTAACGCCATACACAAAGACATGTAAAGTAACCTGCAATTGTATGCTTCAAACATAAGCAGAACAGATGGCAACATAGAGGCAAAGGTTACAGACTGCAGAAGTATATCTAGAAGTAAATGTAGTAAGAGTTAAATATACTTATTCTTTTCTTATGACAATTAAACTCTTCCTGTTTCGTGCCTCTTGTATCAGTCCACACCTTGTAATAAAACAAAATTTCAACCATTGAACAACCGAAAGAAGATTAGAAGTGTTAACTTCTAGCGATGTTGTGTATACTGATAGGTACTGATAGGGGCCAACTACTGAACCTTGAGGCACCTCACTGGTTAACAGATATGACTTTTACACCCATACCCTAAAAATATCCAATGGAATCCATTTTTAAATAAGAGGGAAGGAGGAAACAAGATTGAGCTAAAATTAAGTTTAAGTGTCTTATGTTACAGTGTAAGGTAACACTTCAGTATAGGGGGCAATTCTCACTAATAACTACACTGCGTTCCAAATTATTATGCAAATTGGATTTAAGTGTCGTAAACATTTAATTTTATATTGTTCAATTAAACTTATGGATGGTATTGTGTCTCAGTGCTCTTTGGATCACTGAAATCAATCTCAGACACCTGTGATAAGTAGTTTGCCAGGTGAGCCCAATTAAAGGAAAACTACTTAAGAAGGACGTTCCACATTATTAAGCAGGCCACAGGTTTCAAGCAATATGGGAAAGAAAAAGGATCTGTCTGCTGCCGAAAAGCGTCAAATAGTGCAATGTCTTGGACAAGGTATGAAAACATTAGATATTTCACGAAAACTTAAGCGAGATCATCGTACTGTGAAGAGATTTGTGGCTGATTCAGAGCACAGAAGGGTTCGTGCAGATAAAGGCAGAATGAGGAAGGTTTCTTCCAGACAAATTCATCGGATTAAGAGAGCAGCTGCAAAAATGCCATTGCAAAGCAGCAAACAGGTATTTGAAGCTGCTGGTGCCTCGGGAGTCCCGAAAACCTCAAGGTGTAGGATCCTCCAGATGCTTGCAGTTGTGCATAAACCTACTATTCGGCCACCCCTAACCAATGCTCACAAGCAGAAACGGTTGCAGTGGGCCCACACATACATGAAGACTAATTTTCAAACAGTCTTGTTTACTGATGAGTGCCGTGCAACCCTGGATGGTCCAGATGGATGGAGTAGTGGATGGTTGGTGGATGGCCACCATGTCCCAACAAGGCTGCGACGTCAGCAAGGAGGTGGCGGAGTCATGTTTTGGGCTGGAATCATGGGGAGACAGCTGGTGGGCCCCTTTAGGGTCCCTGAAGGTGTGAAAATGAACTCTGCAAGGTATGTAGAGTTTCTGACTGAGCACTTTCTTCCATGGTACAAAAAGAAGAACCATGCCTTCCGTAGCAAAATCATCTTCATGCATGACAATGCACCATCTCATGCTGCAAAGAATACCTCTGTGTCATTGGCTGCTATGGGCATAAAAGGAGAGAAACTCATGGTGTGGCCACCATCCTCCCCTGACCTCAACCCTATTGAGAACCTTTGGAGCATCCTCAAGCGAAAGATCTATGATGGTGGGAGGCAGTTAGCATCAAAACAGCAGCTCTGGGAGGCTATTCTGACATCCTGCAAAGAAATTCAATCAGAAACTATCCAAAAACTCACAAGTTCAATGGATGCAAGAATTGTGAAGGTGATATCAAAGAAGGGGTCCTATGTTAACATGTAACTTGCCCTGTTAGGATGTTTTTGATTGAAATAGCTTTTGATTTCAGTAAATATGACCTCCTAATGCTGCAAATTCAACAAATGACCATTTTCAGTTTTTTACAACCTATGAAATGTTTTCAAACTCTGTTGTGCATAATAATTTGGAACAGTGCATTTTGAGTTTTTCATTTTTTAAATAAATACTGTTGTCAGTGGGAGGTTTGTTCAATAAAATTCCAAATGTACCCTAACTGTTGATTACTTGAAAATTATACTGACTGTCATTTGCATCGACAAATTAGGAAAACCAGAGAAAGATATCATTTGCATAATAATTTGGAACGCAGTGTAGTTGTTATTAGCATGCCTGTTATTGGCATATTGGCTGTTTATTAGTACTCATAAAGCACATATTCTGCATGACCATACTCTACATCCCTAATCCTACCCAATACCTGAAAAAAGTCTTAGTTAATGGTTTGTTAATAGCGGGAATTTCCCCCTATTCTGAAGTGTGACCCAGTGTAATTGTATATTATTACTGAGTAATAATAATTAACTACATGTACTTACTATAGGGTTAGTTACATGTAATAATGCCAAATTTATAGTAAAAACTAAAGTAACTACATATAAATTGTGTAGCTAAAGTTAAAATAAAGTGTTCCCCCAAATTGTCTTTCTCAGACTACTTCATGCTTTTTAAATAAATGTTTATATATGTACAATTAAAGAAATATAGTTTGAATTAAAATGAAAATATAATTCAAAGAAAATTTATGAAAATCAAATGTAATTTGATAAAATATATTTTATTTTATTTATTGCATGGTTTCCTTGTCTTGTCCTTATGTAACTTATGTATTTGGAGTGGAGTGATGTACGTTCCTGATGTCCCTAGTCTGATTTTTCTACTAATGACTGCTGGACTAAATATTATTATTATTATAAAAAAACAAATACATATTTGTGTAAGGGTCTGATTGTTCCCCCTAATTTGTAGGCTAAGCTGTTCTAGGCAATAAAATCAAAATAAACTATGTTTATTTTCTTGTCGATCTCCAAAAATGACAGTATGAAAGTGCCATGAAAGCCACATATTTAACATACTTTTTAAACGTCACATGCATGCATCAGATTTCATAAACAAAATATTTTAACATATTACACACAGCAACATCAATACAGACAACCTGGAGGGTGGAAAGACCACTAAATAAACTCATGTGTTGTAAAACAGCCATAAATAAATACAGAACCGGACGAGCGAGAAGTGCATATAGAGACACAGTGCTTTTAAAGTCACGTTACATTTGAAAAGAGTGCAGGTTTCCTCCCCCTCAGCAGCCGCCAGTAAGAGAATGCTTTTACATTACAATGAGGCTGACATGTTATAGAGAGCGGATCCATTAACGTGTGTACCTGTGTGGGGAGTGTATGTCAATGGCAGTCTCCCCCTGGCTCGCGGATCAGGATGATAATGCATGTTTATGACGGTCATACCCACACACTGCTATAGTGCTTTATGGAATAAAAGCAGCCATCAAAGCACTACTTGTATTAGTGAGCACTTTTACTGTAAATAAAGCGATATTATGTGCGTATGTGAGTGTGTATGTGTGTGTGAATGCATTCTCTATTCATTTTCCCTCCACAAACATTCGCGTGCACATTCCGGAATGTAAACTAGAGTAGAGTACTTTTTTCGAATCACACTGTCTCAGACAACAACATTTCACGGCTGTAATTAGCAAATAGAGCCATCGGCTCACAGCTAATGACATTTATAACATAATTCAATTATTTCCTTGGCAGACAGCACTTTATAAAGTAAAAATTACTTCAGCACGTAACTAAGCATACAAACTGAGTACTAAGATGAAACCACAAAGTGCTAATAAGGACGACGTAGCGTAAAAGTAGTTCCGTCAATAGAATTAAGGTTAGAAGTGTTCAATCCTAGCGATGTTGTGTATAACAAGGGCCAAGTACTGAGCCCTGAGGCACCTCATTGGTAAACTAACATAACACCCATCCCCTACAAAACATCCATTAAAATCTTTTTTTAAATAGGTACAAGGGAAACAAAATTGTTCTTTAAACTATATGTACTGTATTTTAAGGAAAATGTATATGTATGTATGTTTATATATATATATATATATATATATATGTATGTATGTTTATATATATATATATATATATGTGTGTGTGTGTGTGTAAGGAAATACATTTAGAATTAAATACACAATTACATGTTTTTTTATGAAAATAAAATGTCATTATTATACACAAAATATTTTGCTTATTGCATGGTTTCCTTGGCTTGTCCTAATGTCTGATTCTCTGGTGAAAGATCTTGACCTGTGGTAATTGCTCTCGATAAGGCAGTCAAGCTATACTGGACTATAGCCCCAGCTGGGAAATCTTCATTCCTAAACAACTTCTAAACAAATTCCCTTAACCACAGAGTTACATAAAAGGTTGGTAAAACACTGAGTTAATTGTTTAAGGTTTAGACGTTATATGGTCCAGCTGGCAGACGTCAAATTAAGTCTGTTTGAGCATATGTGTGTGTGTGTATTTGTGCATAATCTCAGCCAAACATCCAACACGCTACTGTTCAGCGACCAGCATTAGACAGCCTAATTGCCCCTCCTGTGTCTTTGGGAGGCTGGGAGACCCTTGTAGTCAGTGTTGGGTCTTGCAGGGCCTAATTGACCCTCTTGGTACCATGAAGGAGTGCTAAATGAGTGGAGGGGGTGAATAAGAGAGAGAGATGATTAATAGAGTGGGGTTAGGAGACAACTGCAGCCTGGAGGAGATGTGATCTAACCATGATAGCGCATAACAGAAGCTCTCTTCAGTCGTCTTGATAGAAAAACCTCCGGGGCAGCTGTGAAGCTGAACCGGTCAAGTTGGGTTAAAGGTGAAGAGTGAAAGGTGAGGGTTTAGGGGTCTGGGTCTCAGTGGAGCTCGGAGGAACCGGCACAGGTAGCGAGAAGTCATTGGAGATGAACTGAAATGATTTCAAAGTGACACCATCCATCATTAAGGGCATCTAATACATTTTTTGCTTGTGTTTTTTGGGGGATTACTACCCGTAACCAATGCCGTCAGCCGATGTTGATCATCTCAAAACGACCAAACCCTATTGCATTAATAGCCCTAGCGATATATCAGTCACACTAACCCATGTTAACAACGGCTGGGAATTCATCACGGCACACTTAAAAGTTCAGGAAACATGCATTTCATCCGTCTGCTCCGGAGGTGAGGAGTGTTGATGAAACACTTCCCGGGCACATCTCCCTACTCTTCAGCCCTTACGCAGGGGGAGGGCCTCATTTTTCATGCAAACTGTAATTTAGTAAGACTGAATATTGATTGAGCGCTCCATGTCTCCCAAACAATGCCACTTCAATCAGGTCTCTTGGAGGCTGCCCAGCCTGCTGCCAATAGCCGCACAGACTGATTTAAGAGATGGATATAAAAAGCGGATACGTCGAAGGGCCGCACCATGACTAATGGGCCCCCTCTGTACAGCCCCAGACTATGCATCATGATTTAACCAAAAGCTCTGATGAACAGATTAGGAAGGAGAGGTAACCTGCAGCCACCGGGAATTTCAATACGGATGGAATCAGTGGGTTTTTAAATCAGCCGTGTTTTACCGGGAGAGTTACAAGACGACTTGAATTCATTTCGAGTGCGAGCGATTTAAGGCTTGCTGAAAATGGAGCCAAAAATTGTTAATCATTTAATTTTTTGGCAAGTAAAATGTGTTCCCCGTAATACTGAGTTTTAAATTCACTCTCAGATAAAATGTGTTTAAAAGTACTTCTTTATTTAATCACCATAAAGATAGGAGATGCAAATCTCATTATTATTTTAATGGTCATTTTATGAAATTATTTAATATTCATTTTAATTTCATTTCATTTTGTTATATTTCAAGCCATAACTTTTGGTCTCTCTATCGCCATCTCTTTATAAACATAAAACAGCAGGTTACGTACATATCTTTCCTAGGTTAAATTTAAAATCATAAACGACAGATCAACTTAAATCATCATCTCGTAAAGATGAATCAATATTGTAAGCTTAATGACGTGAATTAACGTAAGATAAGACAACACATTTTACACACTTATTGTTAATGCACCTGCACACAAGCAGATTTTTGTTTACTTTAACCCAAAAATGTACTTATTGCCGCTTTAAAACGCATTCGAATGCTCCATGAACACATATCCCATCTGTGACGGCATTCTCAATTGGCTGTAACTATTTGTCGGTAAACGTTGGTATTTAATGAATTAAAATGTTTCCTCATTAGCTTTCACACACATCACGGCGAGATCAAAAGCTGGCGCGCCCCAAGGACACAAACACACAAACACGCGCATTTGAATTCCACTGCATTCTCACAGCAGCCTCGGAAGCAGACATGTCCAATAACAACGCTTAAACAATGACGTTTAAATGGAGGCTTAATCTGTATAAAACTACATGTGTCATAAACACAGCTGAGATTTATGCATGTCCCCAGAATAATCTTATCATAATCACACACCGACCCGTGACTGATCTCAGCCGTGATTGGATAGTCATTTATTCTGATGTAATTTCCCTCCGTCTCTGTCTTTAATGTCATAAACAAAGTGGTGTTTGTGTGAAGAAGGTCCAGGGATGTGTTCAAGGTTATGATGGAGTTTGACTTAAGGTCAAATGAATCAGCTTCTCGAGGTATACCGGCAAACAACAGTGAAGATTTTGGCATATTGGATGTTAGTCATTCACAAAAGTTCAACACGTACCCTGATACTTACATGTTCATTTATTAAATATTTCTGCTCATTTCACATGTTTGTCTCTATCTGTAGGAGTGTAGTTCTGAACTGTTTTTGGTTTTATTTGTTCAGTTTTCTTGGTTTGGTTCTTTGCTTTGTTCTTTTTTGGTTTGTTCTCAAATTTTGTAGTGTCGTAGCTACTTTAATTTAGTCAATACTGTCCATTTAGCCCTACGTTTTTTTTTTCATTTCTTTGCATTGTTTTTTATTGTTTTGTTTGTTTAATTTGGATTTTGTTCTGTTGTTTATTTCTATAAATTATTCATTGTTTTGTCTGTTAAGTTTGTTTTGTTCTGTTGTTTATCAATGTTCCATTGTTTTGTCTGTTAAGTATATTGTTTAGTTTTATTATTTGTTTCTATCCATCTTTCATTGTTTTGTCTGTTATGTTTGTTTTGTTCTGTTGTTTATCAATTTTCCATTGTTTTGTCTGTTAAGTGTATTGTTTAGTTTTATTATTTGTTTCTATCCATCTTTCATTGTTTTGTCTGTTACGTGTATTGCTTTGTTCTGTTGTTTGTTTCTATCTGTTTGTCATTGTTTTGTCTATATTTGTTTGTTTTTCCTTCATTCACTGTCTTTAAATCTTTCTTTGCTTCATCTTTGTCTTTCTTGATTCTTTCACTCTTTTCCCCTCCTGACATTATTTTTGTGCTACCAATGAGAGCAGCTTTACACTGTGTTTGGTACAAAGATATTTTCTTTTTGTTTATTCTTGTTTTGTTGTTTTGCTCTTTTGTTTGCTCTGTCATCCATTCCATCTTTGTTTCATTATTTGTTTATTTAATATCTGCACTAATTTAATAATGCTTTCAGCTACCATTAAGAATATGGTACTCTCTCCTCAGTCTAATAAAGTTTACATCCACTTCCACTCTGCATAATGCGCGAAATGAATCTCACGAAGTGAGTCTGTCTAGACCAGGAATTTCTCTCAACTCTTCTGTGTTTTTCACTTTTTTTGGTTGTGCTGCGAGTTAAAAGCCTAGCGCAGGGCAGTTTAGGGAGCAGGGGCTCGAGCAGCCATTAAAATGAAAAAGTAGCTATTACAGAGAAGCTGTTGAAACACCATTAAGAAATCGAGACAAATGCAGCGAGGGGCTCCAAGACCCAAACGCGAGCGACCACCGTAAATCAGAAACAAACTAATCTAAAGTCAGTGAAGGTGTAGGCATTTACACACTAACGACACGTGACGATATGATTTTGTGCTCTCCAGAAAGGACTCTATACGTTTATGCTTATAAAACATGAAAACATCTGAAATGAAATCAGATAAAAGACGTGAAGATGAATTCTTTCATCATGGGCTGGGTGAAGAATTCCCTTTAGTTCTTCCCAGTTTGGTCCTTTAAAGTATTTTGAGCTTAATGTTAAGCAATAGACCTGGGTAACCTTGCGAACGTGGTCGATGCTTATTTAAAATCACATTGATTAACAGTTGTAATTATTGATTATGTCATGCGGCTAAGACAAAGCTGATGCGTCCACGAGTGCGGGATGGGGGCTGGACACTCGGACATGCTGAGACAATCACAAAACCCTGATATTCCTACACAAATAATGTATATTTAATCCGTACGTCCCGGGACGCACTTCCAGGGTGTCCACTCCCAACCCAGAATGTTCCTAAGGCACACACTCGACCTCGCCTAATATTCAATTATTGTATGCACGACGGCTCCGACCCGTTTCGCGATTGATTTCTTTTCAAACGCCGGGCATCCTTCACTCCTGACACGCGGAGTTGTTCCCGCGTTCGGAAACATCCCCGTTAAATTACAATGCCATCTGCTTTCCGCCCGCCGAGCCCGTTCTCCTCCTCCTCCTCGTCCTCCCGATGCTGTCATAATGAATATGCACTATCTTGGCCTGCCATCAAGCGCCTCACCCTCCGATTTAATCTCCCCTTAATCTCTCCCCATTGTAATTTCAAATTGTTTTGTGTTTTACGTTAAATTGAGGAGCAGCAACCATCCGCACCAAGGCCGCTAGAGCGGGAAGGATGTTTTCATTTCCATTCATTGCTCTCTAAAAAAGCGCTTTTATTAACAAGTTTACATAAATAAGGGCAACAGAAGGAGAATATTGCTCCGGAGGAGAGGGGAGGGAAACAAGCGAGACGTGTTCTAGATCATCCGGTCGAGGAAATATGTGTGTGGGGTTCCACAAATGTTAAGGTGTAATATAGTCGTGCCGTTTGGGTAATGAGTTTAACAAATTCGGTTAATGAACCGTGATACTCTGTTTTAGATTGTAACGCATGCACTATGTTTGGGACTTTGATATGTTGTTCTAAGGTTATTACATTTTTATTCAGTTTTAAGTCTACTTATTCTGTCTCTTGTTTCTTTTAACTCCTTTGTACGCTATTCATTTCTTCTGCTCTGTCTTTCATTAGCTCGGTCTTTTTTCTGATACCCATTATGTACTCTTCCTCTTCCTTTTGGCGGTAAAAGGTCTCCTCAGTCTTTATGAAAGCCAGCGGGAGTCAATCTAAACTATCAATACCTGAGTGGAGGGATTACGCTTTCTGCTTAGCTACCATACAGCGGTGCGCTACTAAAGCAGGATTATCTGAGAAAGTAAAAAGAAAACAAAGACATCAAAAGAAACGTCTGGGGAAAACAAGGCTATACGCAACCGAACAAACATCAGAGACACCACACACTCGTTCACCCACAGCAAGCGGTACAAACTTACATTGTAAAAAATCCAATTTACAAAATGTTCTCCCTACAAAGATAAATACGTAACTTGAACATAGAATTTTTAGTTAATGGAGTCAAATGCTTGTTTTGCATATACTAAACAAAATGAGCCTAAACATGTTTCTAATAAAGATTATTTAGTTGACTGGACTTAGATTAGAAGTTTTTTGGCCAAAATACGTCAAAGTTTGCCCAACTTACAAAACAGTGTATCCTGAACAATACTGCAAGAGTTTGAAAGTTCCCAAGATGCATTGCATGTTCAATTATGTGTTTCTTACTTGTTTTTCTTTTAAAGATGAGTGTTTTAGTTCTTGCTTAAATATCGTTGTTACTGTAAGTAATCTGTTGTGTTTAGAGTTTTTTTTATGAATGATGGTTTTTGATTGTTACCATGGTTGAGGTGTAAGTGCATGACATGACAGCCATATCGGTATAAATGCACTCAACACAAATTGTGACATAGTTATTTGATCAAAGTTTTGGTCTATCTGAGGGAGAAAACATGTACAACTGTAGTAAGACAAATACATGTGTTTGTTTTTAAATAACCAATCGATATTCTCCATTTATATTCAGCCAACAAAAAATATTTTGTTCTGTTGTTCAGTAGGTAAACTTGACTATGTTGTGGCAACTAATGTCTTAAACAACAGTTTTTAAGTTTGGTGGACTTATTGAGTTAACTCAAAAACGTGCTTGTGATAGGTTGCCTTATTTTTTTTAATTTTTTTTACATACATATTTATATACATTCACAGATTTTTTTACAGAAAAGGTACAAATGGATTTGTTGGATAAGTGAACACATTTCCACATGTGTGGTTTCCCCATGAAGCCATCAGTTGCGGGCTCCATCTGTCTCACAGGCGTCTTCAGTATCGGGTCCTGCTGGGGACAAACTTCAAAACGAACTTGAAATCAATCTGTCATCAAATTTTCATGTGTGCCTCGCGTCCCTCTGTGGCATTTTAATTACCACCACCGTGGACCATGGGTGCTGAAGATATTGACTCTTAGCACCGTACAATAAACTTTATTGGCAAGGGCTGCCTGATAGCTGCACTAAACTAGAATAACAAGCATTAACAGAAGACGTGTTGCATGCGAGAGCTTGCGTGATATATTCATATATAGACTGGGATTATACCGGGTCTCTTAATGATCTTTACGTTGATCCTAAAACAACCTTTAACACATTTTCATAATAATTTCAGTCTTCAGTACTGGAGTCAGAGAGAATGGAGGAAGAATAGGTCACATTGAACAAAAGTGACATGACTGAAGCTTAAGACAAAGAGATGATAAATAGATTTCCCATCATTGCTGATAGATTGCTCATCATGTGTCTGCATATACTGCATGGCTATTGGCTGTCATTATGATCAGCACAGTTCTGGCATTATTGTATTGGCAGTTTTTACCCGATATGTAGCTGAACGCATTACATCACTCTTTTATCTTCACAACTGAAGTAAGTTTTACCACCATCAGCATCGTCCAAACAAAACTGCAAATATATTTTTCCAAATATTTTGGTTAGACAAAAAGATTTTGATAAGGCTTTTTAAAGACTTTTTAGCAAAATGGCTTATTTACATTGCAGCTGTTTTGGCTTTTAATGAATTTGGAGGGTAAATAATAATTAGTTTTTTAATTTGTGAGCATATATCTATGCAGTATGGATTTAATATAAAGAGTCTAGTTTGTTAAAACATCATCTATGTTCCTTAAAAATCAAACGCAATGCCTTTATAAGTCAGCAAATCTGAAGGCTTCAACAAACGCATTACGTTCTCTGAAATCTTCTGAACACACACCAGAAAGGCAAAATCAACTTCATTACTCAATATCTATTCAGTCTTCAAGTAAAAATGAGTCTGCTGCAAAATGAGAACGCAAATGTGCATATAATAACAACAACTGAGAAATTTAGAGGAAAACAGATCAATCAATAAATTCTTCAAAATGAGTCTTTATAAATATCTGCAGGGTGTTATTAGAAAAAGAGATGTACTAAATAAAAGATCAAGCATCCAATCACCAGCCAATATACACAATTAATTCAAATATCAACACTTTTTTTTTTTTTTTGAAGAGTACAACTATTGTCTTCTCATGTAAAACGAGCATCTTCTGTGTAGAATTTTGCTTGGGCCATATTTATAAACGTTTTCCATATCTGAATCATTTTAGAGGACATTGAAGTATTTGATCTTATTCTGGGTGTGGTACACATTCATATGCAGATGTCTCTTAGCAAGGTCTTCTGCAGATTGTAAAACTTAAAGGATGTGGATGGACAAATAAATAAGCTTCTCTCTCTTTCTCTCTCCTGTAAAGAGTTTTCTTTTGATTTAATGGCCAGCAGAAAGTATCTGGATACATAACAGCATTAAGTACTGAATGGCAGATTATTCATTTTAATTAGGAATATTTTTAGCCCTTGTACAGAAAGAACAGTTAAGAAGACAGACCCTTTCAAAACATTACAGTAAAATAAATGTGTAAACTAAGAATATTATCATATGTTTTTGCTCTGAAACAAAAATATTATATTTGTTCTATTCATCCAGTATAACTTTACCTAAAACATGCTTTATTAATTATGCTAGGAAGTACTACGCACCATGCACACTAAAACTTTAAATTGCAATTATATATTTAAGATAAACATAAAACGTACTTTTATTAGTTCATATTTGTTTCTTTTTGGCCAACATTATGTCTAGTTAGTCCTCCAGTTAATCATGCATGCCCCCTACTGGTCAAAACTGGCACACCGTTCATGCGTGTATTCTTATGTGCTCTAATGATCAAACCAGTCTTACATTTTACACTGTTATTATGTAAAAAATACAGACAAAACTACACAATGTGTAAGTGAAATTGCGAGGTATATGATGGTCTGAAATTAAAATACAAAAAGAAGTAAAAAATAATAATGACACAACTGAAATAGGAAACGCTTACAATTATTATGATATCAATTATGGCAAAAATACAAAAAAGCAGTTGTTATTAAAAGTAAATTAAAGATGAAAAGCCAATTTACACAAGGAAAACAGAAAATAAATAAAAACATTTCATCAAAAAACAAATCTATCTGAAATATTCCGCTTTGAAATGTTAGGCTCTTCCCCATCCGTCTCCCTCTGGAGATGTTGGCACCCTTCCTGGCATGATTCCTCAGACGCGCCCGGGTGTTTGGCACGACCCCTCTCCTGAATCACAGTTGCCTCGTGCCATCTGACCGCGGGCGCCGTACAGACACATGGGCACGGCGAGAGGGGGCGGGGATGCATCTGGTTGAACCCCAGGAGACTGAGGGGCCCAAACTCTCTGTGGAAATGACCCCTCACGAGGATTCACCTTGAGAAGGCACTGACCTCTTGCCAGCCTGACAGCTATTACATTAGAGAGAGAGGCCAGTGACCTCATCTCAGATCACTCGTAATGTAAACTTACACTCCTGCCTTTAATTTCTCTTTCTCTGCTCTCTCGCCGTCCTTAAATAGAAGGAATGAAATTGTGCACAAAAAGAAAAAATCTTACGAACACCGAGTTCAGATTCGGCATCAAAGAACATCAAGCCCTCATTTTTCCATTTAATTAAACAACTTCCTCAAAAATTTTTAAAGTCAAACTACAGCGCCTTTGATCTCTGCAGTCAGAAAGAAGACGATGAAGAGAGAAGATTCACTTTTAAAAGTAATGCTGATAGTTTAAACATTTTCGCGGGGGGAGTTCAAAAGTCATTTATGAATTCTGCTGAATTCAAATCAAGAAAAGGGAATGTAGGTTGTTAACTAGTCACAAGTCATTCATCTTGTCTAACATCTAGCAATAAAACTAATCTAATGGGTATGTATGTATCTGACTTATTGTCTCTCTCTCGGTCATTCTGTCTGTCTGTCTGTTTCTCTGTCTGTCTGCCTGTTTCTCTGTCTGTCTGTCTGTTTCTCTGTCTGTCTGCCTGTTTCTCTGTCTGTCTGTTTCTCTGTCTGTCTGTCTGTCTGCCTGTTTCTCTGTCTGTCTGTCTGTCTGTCTGTCTGCCTGTTTCTCTGTCTATCTGTCTGTCTGTTTCTCTGTCTGTCTGTCTGTCTCTCTCTCTCTGTCTGTTTCTCTCTCTCTGTCTGTCTGTCTCTCTGTCTGTCTGTTTCTCGGTCTCTCTGTCTGTCTGTTTCTCGGTCTGTCTGTCTGTCTCTCTCTGTCTGTATGTCTGTTTCTCTCTCTCTGTCTGTCTGTCTGTTTCTCTGTCTGTTTGTTTCTCTGTCTGTCTGTCTGTCTGTTTCTCTGTCTGTCTGTATGCCTGTTTCTCTGTCTGTCTGTCTGTCTGCCTGTTTCTCTGTCTGTCTGCCTGTTTCTCTGTATGCCTGTTTCTCTGTCTGTGTGTCTGTTTCTCTGTCTGTCTGTTTCTCGGACTGTCTGTCTGTCTCTCTCTTTCTGTCTGTATGTCTGTTTCTCTCTCTCTCTCTCTCTCTCTCTCTCTCTCTCTCTCTCTCTGTCTGTTTCTCTGTCTGTCTGTCTGTTTCTCGGTCTGTGTCTGTCTGTCTGTCTGTCTCTCTCTCTCTGTCTGTCTATCTGTTTCTCTGTCTGTCTGTCTGTTTCACTGTGTGTGTGTCTGTCCGTCTGTCTCTCTCTCTTTCTGTATGTCTGTCTCTCTGTTTCTCTGTCTGTCTGTCTGTCTCTCTCTCTCTGTCTGTCTATCTGTTTCTCTGTCTGTCTGTCTGTCTGTTTCACTGTGTGTCTGTCCGTCTGTTTCTCTGTCTGTCTGTCTGTCTCTCTCTCTCTTTCTGTCTGTTTGTTTCTCTGTCTGTCTGTCTCTCTGTTTCTCTGTCTGTCCGCTTGTTTCTCTGTCTGTCCGTCTGTTTCTCTGTCTGTCCGTCTGTTTCTCTGTCTGTCCGTCTGTTTCTCTGTCTGTCTGTCTCTCTGTCTGTCCGCTTGTTTCTCTGTCTGTCCGTCTGTTTCTCTGTCTGTCCGTCTGTTTCTCTGTCTGTCCGTCTGTTTCTCTGTCTGTCTGTCTGTATGTCCGTCTGTTTCTCTGTCTGTCTGTATGTCCGTCTGTTTCTCTGTCTGTCTTTCCATATGTTTCTCTGTCTGTCTGTTTCTCTGTCTGTTTCTCTGTCTGTCTGTTTCTCTCTCTGTTTGTTTCTCTGTCTGCCTGTATGTCTGTCTGTCTGTTTCTCTGTCTGTTTCTCTGTCTGCCTGTATGTCTGTCTATCTGCTTCTCTGTCTGTCTTTCCGTCTGTTTCTCTGTCTGCCTGTATGTCTGTTTCTCTGTCTGTCTGTCCGTCTACAGTGTCTGTCCGCCTGTTCATCTGTCTGTCTGTTTCTCTGTCTGTCTGTCTCTCTTTCTGTTTGTCCGTCTGTCTTCATGGTCTGTCTTGGATACCTGTCTGTTTGTCTGTAATATTGTTTATCTATCTGTATATCTGTTTCCCCTTCAAATCATTCTGTCTGCCTGTCTGCCAGTCTGTCTGTCTACAGTGGCTGTCTGACTGTTTCTCTGTCTGTCTGTCCGTTTATCTGTCTGTCTGTCTGTTTCTCCATCTGTCCGTCTGTTTGTCTGTTTATCTGTCTGTCTGTCCCTCTGTCCATCCGCCTGTTTCTCTGTCTGTCTGTTTATATGTCTGTTTCTCCATCTGTCCGCCTGTTTTTATGTCTGTCTTTTCTCTGTCTGTCTGTCCGTCTGTCTTCATGGTCTGTCTTGAATACCTGTCTGTTTGTCTGTATTATTGTTAATCTATCTGTATATCTGTTTCCCCTTTAAACCATTCTGTCTGCCTGTCTGCCAGTCTGTCTGTCTACAGTGTCTTTCTGTCTGTCTGTCTGACTGTCTGCCTGTGTAGCGTATCTGTTTGTCTGTTTTTATATAGCGTCTGTCTGTTTGTCTGTCTGTGAATAGAATATTTCTGTCTGTCTGTGTGTGTGTGTACAGTGTCTGTCTTTCTGCCCATCTGTCCTTTACAGTATCTGTCTTTCTGTCCATCTGTCCGTGTACAGTGTATGTCTGTCTGTGTACAGTACCTGTCTGTCTGTGTTGGCCTACAGTATCTGTCTGTGTGTGTACAATGTCTGTCTGTCTGTGTATGGTATCTGTCTGTATGTCTATGAACAGTGTCTGTCTGTCAGTGTATAGTTTCTGACGTCACTTCCTGTTTGCTGAGAGCGCGTGGTTTGAGTCGGAGCTCTTTCAAACTTATTCTTAATACATCGTTTATTCTTGTTATATCTTAAGACTTGTGTTTTAAATTGTTATTCACCGAGGGTAAAACATATCCTTAAGTATATCCCATACCAAAAATCGTCCTTAAACGCACCGATAATTTATTTTTATCAGATCACTCGCTATTAGCCTCAGGCTGTTAGCATTCCCAGCCTGCCTGCTTACTGCTTAACACAGTGTTCTCATTATTACATCACTAATGGCTAATGTTTCAGATGTGTTTGTACCTCTGAGTGCAGATGAGGAAACGATCGCACTTCAGTCGGAACTGGAGGCTGTGGAGAAGCAGATCTAGGATCTACTAGAGAAGCAGACACGGCTGCGAGAACGTAAAACGGCGCTGGAAACATCCAGAGCTGACGCTCGCAAATCCGCGTTAAGTTTTCATCGCGATTTTAATACTCCTTCCACTTCTACTCCGCGTGTTTCTCTGCACAGAGCCCAGGCTTCGAGAACACGGTCAGCCCAAATGAACTTCACTCCTGCACCGGCACACCCACGGCGAAAGGCGCGAGCCAGGACTGGAGCGATGACCCAACCGCCGCCACCGGTCTTCGAGATCCCGACCAGGAACCGCTTTGCCGCCCTCTGCGAGACGGAATGCAACGCTGTGGTCATCGGAGACTCAATCGTCCGGAACGTACGCGCTTCCTCCACTAAAGGTAAGGTGCGCACTCATTGTTTTCCTGGCGCCCGTGTTCTTGATGTCTCTGCGCAGGTACCTGCGATCCTGAAGGGCGACGCTAACGTCAGAGCTGTCGTGCTGCACGCGGGGGTGAATGACTTCAGGATGAGGCAGTCGGAGATCCTGAAGAGGGACTTCAGGAGTCTGATCGAGACGGTACGCAACGCATCACCCACGGCGAGGATCATCGTATCAGGGCCGCTTCCTACCTACCGACGAGGGAATGAAAAGTTCAGTAGACTATTTGCTCTAAATAAATGGTTGATGTCATGGTGTATTGAACAGAAGCTGCTCTTTGTTAATAATTTTGATCTGTTCTGGGAGCGACCTAGGATCTACCGCCCTGACGGCCTGCACCCCAGCAGCATCGGAGCGGTTCTTCTGTCTGACAACATCTCAAAGACGCTACGCACCGCTTGACTACGTCTCCCAGCGGTAAGTCAAAACTTCAACCATAGTCTGTGTTCCTCCCACTCATCTGTTAGAAATGTTACTGCTTCGAAATGCATAGAGACTGTGTCTGTCCCCCGAATAATACTACAAAATAACAAAATAGCCAAATCACAGAGAAAAAATCTAATCGTGATTAAACCTGAGGACAATGTAATAAACGACCAAAACAAACTCATAAAGTTCGGCCTACTAAATATTAGATCACTAAATTCAAAAGCAGTTATTGTAAATGAAATGATCACAGACAACAGTTTTGATATACTTTGCCTTACCGAAACCTGGCTTAAACCAAATGATTATTACGGTCTAAATGAGTGATCCCCACCAAGCTACTGTTATATGCATGAGCCACGTCCGGTTGGTCGAGGTGGCAATGTCGCAACAATCTTTAGAGACTTTCTTACTGTAACTCAAAGAACGGAGCATAAATTTAAATCATTTGAAGTGCTTGCGTTGAACATAATTGTTCCAATTGACAGTAAAAAAACATTGCTTTCTTGTAAGTTGGCTACAGTGTATAGACCCCCTGGTCCCTACACTGATTTTCTGAAAGAGTTTGCGGACTTCCTATCGGACCTATTGGTTAACGTTGATAAAGTATTAATTGTCGGAGACTTTAATATCCACGTAGATAGTGCTAACGATGCATTAGCAGTGGCGTTTACAGAGCTATTACACTCTTTTGGAGTAACACAACACATCAATGGACCCACTCATCGATTTAATCATACACTAGACTTGATTATATCTCACGGAGCCGATCTAACCAATATAGATATTATACCTCAAAGCGACGATGTCACTGATCACTATCTTATAACATGTACACTGCGCACTGCAGAAATCAGCCGTTTAACTCGTTATCGACAGGGTAGAACAATTACCTCGACTACTAAAGATAGTTTCGCAAAGAGCTTGCCAGATCTGACTCCTTTAATAACCATACCAATAAATATAGAATCGCTCGATGACATGACCAGCAAATTGGGCACTATTTTCTCTAATACATTAGAAGCTGTCGCACCTATGAAGTCAAAAAAGATTAATGAGAAAAACGCAGCACCATGGTACAATAGCACCACTCGCGCCCTTAAAAGAGAAACACGTAAACTGGAGCGCAAATGGAAACAAACCCAATTAGAGGTCTTTAAAATTGCGTGGAAAGAGAGTGCAAACTGTTATAAAAAGGCACTAAAAGCAGCAAAGGCTGAGCACCTCCGTAACCTCATAGAAACTAACAAAAACAATCCAAGGTTTTTATTTAGTACAGTTGCTAAACTAACAAATAAACAGACTTCACCTGACCTGGGTATTCCGCCGCACCTTGGTAGCAATGATTTCATGAATTTTTTTACAGAGAAAATCGAAAACATACGAGACAAAATAGTAAAAACTCAACCTCCAAGTCTGTCCTATAAATTAGTACCAACCATCGCCCCAAAAGAAAGGCTACAGTGTTTTTCACCTATAAAACAGGAAGATTTAATTAAACTTATTGCAACATCTAAACCTACAACTTGCTTATTAGACCCCATACCAACTAAATTATTAAAAGAGTTATTACCCGTTGCAATTGAGCCCATTTATAACATTATCAACTCGTCAATTAATCTAGGCCATGTCCCAGGAGCCTTTAAACTGGCCGTCATTAAGCCTCTTATCAAGAAACCAAACTTAGACCCCAATGAACTAGGAAACTATAGACCGATTTCAAATCTCCCTTTCCTGTCTAAAATACTAGAAAAAGTAGTGTCCACTCAGTTGTGCTCTTTCTTACAAAATAATGACATACACGAAAAATTCCAGTCAGGCTTTAGACCGCATCATAGTACTGAAACTGCGCTCGTTAAAATTACAAACGACCTGCTTATAGCATCAGATAAAGGTAACATCTCACTCCTAGTCCTGCTCGACCTTAGTGCTGCGTTCGATACTGTAGACCATAAAATACTTCTAGATCGCTTACACAATTATACCGGTATTCAGGGACAGGCACTACAATGGTTCAGATCTTACTTATCAGACAGACATCAATTTGTCCATTTAAATGGGGAATCATCAAATCTAACGCAAGTAAATTATGGATTACCTCAGGGATCGGTTTTAGGACCCTTGCTATTCTCCATATACATGCTGCCCCTTGGAAACATTATTAGAAAACATGGAATTAGCTTCCACTGTTATGCAGATGATACTCAGCTATATATCTCATCAAGACCAGATGATTCCTTCCAACTATCCAAATTGGCAGAGTGCATCGACGATATAAAGCATTGGATGACTTGTAATTTCCTTCTTTTAAATTCTAATAAAACAGAAATATTACTTATCGGACCAAAGACACGTGAGCAGAATATTTCGGATTATGACCTGCAAATTGAAGGCTGCACTGTTACTCCAACAAATACAGTTAAAGACCTTGGCGTTATATTAGACAGCAACCTGTCATTTAAAAATCACATCTCAAATGTCACAAAAACAGCCTTCTTCCACCTTAGAAATGTTGCCAAATTGCGAAATATTTTATGTGTGGCTGACGCAGAGAAGCTTATTCATGCATTTGTGACCTCAAGACTTGACTACTGTAATGCACTGCTTAGTGGTTGTCCTGCATCATCAATAAACAAACTACAGTTAGTTCAGAATGCAGCTGCCAGAGTTCTAACCAGGTCCAGAAAATACGATCACATAACCCCAATGTTATCAACCCTTCACTGGTTACCCATTAAGTATCGTATTGACTTTAAAGTTCTTTTAATTACTTATAAAGCCTTAAACGGTTTAGCCCCTACCTACATAACAGAGCTTCTACCACACTACAACCCATCACGCTCTCTAAGATCTCAAAACTCCAGACTTTTGATAACACCTAGAATAACTAAATCCACCAAAGGGGGTAGAGCTTTCTCATACGTAGCACCTAAACTCTGGAATAGCCTCCCCGATACTATTCGAGGGTCAGACACACTCTCCCAATTTAAATCTAGATTAAAGACACATCTTTTCAGCCAAGCATTCACTAATACATAGCTAATGAACAGCAGCTACGCTAATTATTCTCTTTCTGTTTCTGCCCTCGCCTCGGGATGCCCATCCCGAGGTAGGGAGAGATTCCGCCAGGCCCAGATGAACGTCATATGCCCATCCACAACTAGAGATTACGCCAGCTACATCGGAAAATCCCGTGCCATCCTCCTGCGAGAGCCTGCGGACTGACTGACCATCCCAGCTCCATCCAAGGCAATTCCATCACCACCCAAGAAAAAGGCGACCATCTGGCCGGCCCAGCTCAGACAATTCCATCCCCAACCGAGAGCAAAGACGGACTACCTGTCACATAAATGCTAAATTTACAATACTTGGTATTTAATGCTAAACTTACATCACACGACAGCAGTTTGAAGTTATGGCTGCACTCAGTGACTTTGATTGGAGGTAGCTGGGTGGGTGTTGTAGGGAGTGGGGGGGCTTGTTGGTTGTGGTTCGGGGCGTTTCATTTGTTGGGACTGTGTGGGTCTGGTCTGGTTGGTCTTGTTTTGTGGTCGATGTCGGACAACAGAGGAATAAAGTTAATTATGCCATTACTACTTTTCCCTGGTTGTCCCTCTGTTGTCTGTTGTTGACCACGGAATGGGACCGGGTTGGACCTGCACGGTTTCGGCGGGTGGGGCTTCCTGGGTCGCGGCTCGTGGGCTCTCCCTGTTCTTCGTGGACGTTGCTCGGTGGCTTTGGTCGGGGTCACTGAGTGCAGCTATGACACGTCAGAGGAGATCTGGCCCTCCCGGCTGAGCCTGGTTTCTCCCGAGGTTTTTTTTTCTCCATTATTCAGCATTGGAGTTTGGGTTCCTCGCCACAGCAGAGCAGTGCAGTGTTGGCTTGCTCACCGGGAGACTGCATTTATTTATTTATTCATTTATTTATTAGATATTATTTATTATAATGATCTTGCTTGGTCTATAAACACCATGCACTGTGCTGTGTTTTACCTTTCTGTGTTTTTCTTATTTGCTCTTGTAAAGCTGCTTTGGAACAATGCACATTGTGAAAAGCACTATATAAATAAAATTGAATTGAATTGAATTGAATATAGTGCCTGTCTGTCTATGTACAGTGTCTGCCTGTATTTGTATGATTTCTGTCCGTCTATCTTTATACAGTATCTGTCTGTGTGTCTATGTACAGTATCCGTCTGTCTGCGTGCAGAATTTGTCTGTCTGCAGTATTTGTCTGTCTGTCTTCCTGCAGTCCCCTGCCTCCTCCTCTGTGGAGAGGTGAAATCACACACCAAAAGAATATTCTCCTTGTTCAATAGCAGCAAACGTCGATGACATTCTCTGATCATTAATTTCCCACCCAATCCTAAGGTAATGTATGGACACAGAGAGGCTTGTTCATCTCCAATAAAAGCTTTTCTTTACCACTTTATCTGAAACATCCTCAAAGGTTCACAACACAAAATATTAATGACCTCTGTCCCTAAAAGAGCCATTTCTCACAGAGGCAGCCAGAAGAAAGAAAACAAAGTGAAGAGAGAGACAGGAGTGGGATTCACAGCGCACAGCAAAAAATCTTAGAGAGTTATGAATCTGGTCAGTTTGAGTTTGCAGAAAGAAACAGGACAGATGAGTCAAGGATTCGGAGAGACTTTGTTTCTATGTGCTGTTCACAGGTATGATGGTGACATTGGGAAACTGACACACAGCGGTCAATTAAAAGCCTTGGATGGGCTTCTCAAAATCGAAAGATCCAATCAGATGGTTTTGGATCATCACGAGTCACAGTGCACGTCGTGTTTAATCTGTCTAGTGGAAAACAAAGTTGTGTTGACAATTTTACACACTATTACAACAAAGGAGCTTTTAAGAAACAAAGTCTTTGCATTCGGCAAAGACTACAAAGATTATGCTGCTAAATTTAAAATGCTATATTTTACCCTGTTTTGTATCGTCCATTGTTCAGTCGAGTTGCACATGTGCTTCTCTTGAGGTGCCATATTTGTGGGGCACAAGAAGATGCATTTCATTTGGGTTAGGATGACACCTCTGAAGATAGCTGCCCGTATAGACAACAGACTCAAGAGCAGCCCAGTAGACTTTAAAACAAATTTAGTTAGTGTGTGCTGAAGCTGTGCTGTAAGAGTAAGCGGGCAGGTATGAATGTGGCTAATCATGTTTAAGTGTAACGTGCAATCAATGCATGAATGCATTAAGCGGGTGTAGTGGGGCGAGCTGGGCGGCCACTGTAAGATGCATTGCACAGATGATTGGGCACAACGAGCCACAGAAACACGATCAATAGCAGATATAGTGTGTAAACCCAAGAGGAATGGTAAACACCAATGAGACGGGGGGAATTGTTTCACCTCCTGTGTATCGGACGAAGCCGTGTTGTTCACGGTGCTACTACCAAATATCCTCTATATGGAGATTTGGTTTGGTTTAGATGTCCTGAGTAATCCTCTAGAGGCTTACATATTTATTATATACACCGAGTGTCTCTAATATGCAAAATGTTCTTCACATTTTACATATGAGAAAAGTTTTGAATTGATTCTGAACGAAACGCACTCAACATTCCATTTCTCTCTACAGTATTTATACAGGCCATACACAGAGCTCTGTGACTCATGCACGAGCGTGCACGCGGACCAGACGGCATTAGATCGCTTACACTGACCTTTGACCCTTCGCCATTACAATGAGAATTATGTAACTCGATAATGCACATTAAAAGCATTCGGCTCTCTGACGTTAAAGCGAGAAGCGGGTTGAAAACAGCTGTTAACTCTTCTGTTTAGACCCTTTAGTGTTTATTCATCTGAGCTCGACCCCTTTAAAAAGACTGTGGCGGTAAAAGCGGCTTTGATTTTTAATACTGAGCATTTGAAAAGCTTTCGTAAAAGTCATATTTTTATGCATTAGATTGAAACTGTATTACGCTGGAGTCGTTTTGGCTGGTTTGTGTATGTAATGGGTGTTATTATAGGTATAGTGAAACTAAAATGAAAACTATTGATTTAAAACAAATGAAATAATGCAGTTTAAAAAAATAAATGTCAAACAAATAACACACTAAAAATGAAAATGAAATGTGTGCATAAAAAACAAAATGAAAAAAAAGTAAAATATAACAATAAAAAATAAGACAATAAATAATAATAAAAAAACATGAACATAAAATTAAATTAAATGTGCCCATGATAAAAAACCTAAACAAAACTACAAACAATGTTTAAAACAAACTAAAATAAAAAAATCAGTCACACTCCAGTATAGGGGGCAATTCTCGCCATAAACAAACCATTAACTACGACTTTTTCCCCAATAAACGCTTAATTTTCTGCTTATTAATGGTTAGTAAGGTAGTTGTTAGGTATATGTATGTAGTATATGGTCATGCAGAATATGTGCTTTATATAAATACTATTAAACAGCCAACACTATATGGCAATAATAGGCATGCTAATAACAACTAGTTAATAGTGAGAATTGTCTCCTATACTGAAGTGTAGGGCTGGGCGGAAAGACGGAATATTCCGTTACCGCGGAATAAAATGTCAACCGTAAGAGATTTTTCTATTCCGTGTATTCCGCGGAATGTAAATAAGTAGGAGTGGTTAACTCGGCGCTCTGAAAAAAACTAATGAATTAATCCACCCGTAACAAATGAACGTATCAAACATTCTTTTGACCTTCTTTCAGTCTGTAGTTTAGTGATCCGCTCCAGTCCGGCGCTTCTCTTACCCGCAGTGCTCGTGCAGGGATCTGCGCGATGAAATGTGCGATGATGCTCGCGAGCGCGTGAGCGCTTTGATGTGACGCGCTTCTACCTCCAGTTTTGGGAGACGCGTGAGGAGTCACCAGAGACGTGCAGTGCAAAAACAAGCCCGAGAATAAACAAACCTAAAGACAGAGAGTTGCAACACACTAAAATTGCTCATCTAATAGAGAGTGAAGAACGATAAAGACCTACAGTACAGACCCCATGAACACCAGTTTATAACACTAGTCATATACTGTGCTCTCATTGTTTGTGCATATTCATACTTTATTGTTATATATGTTGTCTCTCTTCCTACTGTACACATATGATATAGCCAGAAGATAAATATGAATAAATAATACATCTGATTATCAGAACTTAATTTGATATCTTTAGTACATTTTCATAACTTAATAAATAAATTAGTTAAATCAATTTAAGAAAAATGAGGTATAAGAAATAGAATTATAATGGGAGATTGTTTCATGAAATATATCGTTACCGTGAAATAAAATTACTCATTCCGTGAAATAGATTTTTGGCCATTCCGCCCACCTCTACTGAAGTGGTACCAAAAAAATCATTTTAGTGTGTGTGCTCAAAGTATTTCGTAACATTCGCGTTCCTATGTATTTGCTTGTTGATCAAACAGGAAGTGACCCGTTCCTCACCCGTGAGCTTGCTTTTGCACCATAGGTCAAACCCTTTAGTTTTTCTTGATCTCAGCATCATCATCATTCCAACAAAAACATCATTCAGGCTGAAATCCTCAGCTCCGAGGGTCTCAGGGGTGGAAGAGGTATCCGAGCGGGCAAACAGGAAGAGGCTCTATCAGAGGCAGACACTATAAGACAGTCTTACCGATCTGATGCTTGAACCTACACATGCATGTTCCTGATGCTACGGCAGATGATGTGTGATCTTTTCCCTTCTTCTGTTTCGCATGTCCTCCAGAGAAAGAGAGAGAGACAGCTACATGTTTTGAAAATGATTAGTAGCGGGCGAGTTATTGAGTGAGCGGCTGCGTTTAAGTGAAACTGATGAAATGGGAGTGTGTGCGTGTTGACGGCAAGAGTGTGTGTATAAGTATGCGTAAAGGGGTGAAAGGTTAATCCCTATTGATTCAGCAGCAGTCTACATACAGCACCGCTGGGAGACAGTCGCCTCTGTTGGCAATCAGCTAGCACAAATACATGATAAATCTTACTGTCTGCGGCCACTGATCGGTGCAGGCCAAGCCTGGCTTCTAAACACAGAGACACTAGTAAACAGCCACAGAGGCGACGTGCAAACCGTTAACTCCATCTGGTTAACCACAGGCTGAAGAATAGTCAGCAGTAGAGAACATATGTGGGGAAATAACATGAGGTGTGGGCGTGTTCGGATGCCTTCAGGGTCCAAAATGAGCATTTGCCGCATGGCAAATGAGAGTAAACATTTGGTGACCTAATACACACTTTTTTTATGTACTTCCTTTCGGATTTTGTCTGTCTCACGTTTTTTCTTGATGTAATAATAGACATGGAATGGTGAGATGAGCGTGGAGCACTCCCTGTGCATTCAAAAATTTCACTCATCACAACTTGTCAACTGTTGAGCAATACAAAAAAAAGTACAAGAGTGTCAACTATCTACCAATAACTGCCAATTACACAAAAAATCTTTTACACTCACATCCTTTGCTTGGACAACTATAGTGCTTTTTCAATTTTAGCAAAAAACAAACATTTTAACGCACAAAAAATTGTGTTTGTTTTTATATGAATTTCCATGCAGTTTACAACAAAAATGAAAAAAATATATTTTTATAGAAACGAGAATACAGTCAAGAATGCAACCCAGTCTCACGGCAGTTTGTGGTATAAGCACGAAATTTGGAATCTATCGTTTTGTGGACATGGACACAAATTTTCCTCTTTTTTTTGTGTCACTTAGCACGACTTTCAATACACAGGCCGCGTATAGCCTATATATTTATAACCTGATATCAAAGGAAGTACATATTTTAGGATGTGGCTAACCAATACCTTACCTCACCCCAAACCCTAAAATCACTGCCTCAAAGGGAAATTTTCATAAAAACGTGAGTTTCAAAAGGTGGCAAAGCAACGATAAACGGTCACCTTAACCCCACCCCTAAACCTAACGTCACAGGGGAAAAGCCAAATCATAACAAAACATACAAATGAGATCGTTGGAATTCACACGAATGAGGCACCTGGTAAAATAGGCATGAATTCCCATCAGATTGCGTTGATATATATTTATACATATGAAAGATACCGCATATTAAAATACGTTAAGATTGACACTTGTGCTGATTGACACAAAAAGAGGGGGAAATTCGTGTCCATGAACACGAATCAATAGATTACTGTTCGTGACAATGTCACGAATTCCCGTGAGACTGTGTTGCAAGAATGGTGCAAACCCCTTTTAAACATTTTGCTCCAGTGTTGGGTGTTGTGGTTGTTTGCCACGGCATTACTGTGATGTTGCTAGGTGGATGGTTGAAAAGTCAAAATAGCCCATATCTCAAGTCTCTCTGCCAAGTCAACTCTTTCCTTTAACGTAAAGATCTTTCACAAATTGACAAAGTCAACTTGTTTAAAAAATAACGTACGGCCGGTAACGGTTCTCAATTCACCTGCCTTTTGTAAGTGTGGCTAAATAACACTGCGAGCCCCATCTCAACATGTACGGTGGTACATGTGCAGTGTTGGGTGTAACTAGTTACTAAGTAATTAGTTACTGTAATTTAATTACTTTTCCCTTGAAAGTAAGTAAATTCTCTTTTCCCTTCTGTAATTTAATTACAGTTACTTCTGATGTAATTAAACTAAATACTTTGTGTAATATGTGTGTGCAATAGTGGAATTTACATAAAAATCCAAAGTCTAACTTTAAAATCTGTTCTTTAATGTATAATTCTCACATTTGTAATACTTTGGTCAGTTAATAATACTACTTTATGTAGTTTAATGTTATTTATTTGAATGAATTAAATAAGCCGTTTCATGTCTATCCTTCAATCACTTAACTAATCAAGGTTGATATAAGATATAGAAAGTAATAAGTAATTAAATACTTTTTGGAGACAGTAATTTGTACAGTAATCTAATTACACTATTGAATATGTAATTAGTAACTAGTAATTAATTACTTTTTCAGAGTAACTTACCCAACACTGTACATGTGTAACCGCACCCTATCTGACTGGCCCCAAACCGGCCAATGGCTGATCAATGTCAGAGAAGCAAGAAGATCAATCTCCAACAATATTATCAGCCTCATTTCGTCAAATAATTTCTCATCAACAATTACCCTCTCTTGTTATGAGGTGAACACTTTCATAGATATTTAATAAGCAGTGGTGAAAGCTGAGGGGTCGCTGAAGGTCGTGGCCTCTCGTTACAAACCCAGACGATCATTACAAACCAAATAAACCCACGGCACGCAAACGGCAATTAGCAAAATGAACGGCGGCACTGATAAAGTCATCTGTAAGCTATTGGATGATCAATGATGAACAAAATATATGCAGCTAGATTTGAGATGAAACTGCTCGGAATTTCATTTCAGGCCCAATGTGTCTCTTTGGGACGGTTGGAGAAACATAATGTAATAATGTTTGCCAAATCAATAATAATTCTCTCTCTTTCTACCTCAATATCTTTCTTTCTCTTGGTTTTCTTTTCCGTTCGCCATTCGCCGCTTTCTTTCGCGTGCGCTCCTCTCCGTTCCCTCCCTCTCTAATCCGATCATGCAGGGAATAAGTGTATGCACCATGAACACATTTAATTTTCCCAGTTGGTTTTCAGCAGGCCTAGAGGTGAGGTTTAATAAGGATCAATGGCACTTTATCTAGGACAGGACCCACTTCACAGCATGCAAATTAAACACCAACACTTACAGAAGAAAGAGGGGAAAAAAGGAAAAGAAATGGATTTAATTAAAAAATGTAGAACCACGGGCTCTGGGAATTCAATTAAAGGATTTATGCAAAGGTTGGCTAGCTTTTGGTGTTGCAGTTACTGTTTGTATAATGAGCTTTTCATATTAAAAATCAATAGGTAATCTAGGGTGGGAGATCAACTGCTTACGTACATTTTTGAAATCAATTTGAAAAATAGTCCATCAGCCGCATGTCACGAAAAGCAGGCCTGGTTGGATCTGGAAGCTTGATTTTAGGGAAAGCAGTCAGGAATTCTGGTATCGTGAGGATATACGAGTGAGGGGTTGCCAGGTTTGCGATCTAAATGACACGTTTATTCCAGAAAGCTAAATATGGTTACTTCCTTTATATGATTTAATTTATTTGCGGTACTAAGGTTCAGTCTAAATAATATGTTGATTGTCAAAGCTGAGGCCTAGGGGTTAACACATTATACTCTGAAACACTGAGCTGTGGTGCTCAGGTTTGAATCTGGCTCATGGTAATCTTAGGATGCGCTCACATTATTTTTGTAATCACGAATTTCCAATTTACAGACAAACAGTAAAAGAGCAATTCCAGCGTTATGGATGTGACCTTCGCAGTCAAAACTTGAAATATAAAGTCTCAGACAATGTATTTATTACCAACATATTGATACTTTTATAATCTCTAAACCCCTGTTGATAGAGTCTAGACATCAGAAAATATCAAGTTATACATTTAAGATTAGGAAAATGTCTTGGAAAATACATGTGGATGTGCCAAAAAAAGCATGTTTTTGAGAGACCCTAACCGCATACTTGTAGGATTTCTGTGAATTAAAATGCACAAAGCAGAAAAAATAACAGCCAACAAATGTAGAAGGGGTGACACTTCATAAAATAAGAATTATATTTTAGTTTTAATTTTCATGTAATCATTTATGAGGAATTTGGACCGTTATGGATGTGACAATTCTTAAAGCGAAACTTAACTGACTGAAGAAATCATGCTTAAATATAAATTAATAAAAGGATTGCTAAACTTTTGATAGACCTCATGTGGATATTTAAATCACTAAATATTGATGTCTGTGCTAAAAAAAAGAATCACTTTGAACAGCATTTTTTTATTTTCTCTCCACTACATCATGAAAAAACAAGACACTATTATTATTATTGAAATTGTTATTAATATTTGTGTGTAAAACCTGCAAATAAATGTTTTCACCAAAAAACATGAATAATAATGAAGTATGCATGTGAATTTATTTAGAAGTTTTTGAATCAACTAAATTGAGCAATTCGAATTCATCAACAATAGGATGAGGTATCAATATATGTACGGTGTAAATGCTTACACACCTGTTGTGAATCTTGCAAAAAGTTAAAGCATGCAACTTTTATATCGTTGCTGCCTCTCTGAGTCTTGGATGTCTAACTTCACTTTTTTCAGGAAATGGAAACAAACGCTGTAATTTTTAAACGATTAAATACTGTGCTGTCAAAGTTGATGAGCACATTTTTAATACTTTTGATTGGTTAGATATTTGCACAACCCATTGACAACCATAAAGGCTGCTTAATAACAATTATGATTCATGTCCAAATGTAAAAATCATGAAATATGGAGATATGATGTCTCAAAAGACAGCAGCGATATCCAAATAAGTACACACAATTATTATCAAATGAGATCCAATACGACAAAATAATGCTGTGGCTTTTCAGCTGTCTGTCCCATCACTACTCAAACCGACAGAATCTTCTAGAATGAGGCGGAATCGTTCTCAGTGTGAGTCAATGGAAGCCATCGTCTCTATTCACTAGCATTCACATTGGATGTGATCTGGAGATCTGATGGTCTTTAGAAGAACATGGCATTAGCTCTGTGTGCTCAGATGGATGGGCCGCCGTGTGACTTTGACTGGGGGTCAAACGAGAGCGACATGACAGCTGCCGGGCTCGCCTGAACGCTGCCTGCTCGCCTCTGATTGGTCCTTTATCGATTCCGACACCTTCCTGGCCACATCAGCTGATCAAGCAATAAACTACTGGCTCGGTTTCTTTCAGCACAGCGAGTTGCTCACTCCGAAGAGGCGCAAGCGTGTACGTGTGCGGTTGCCCGTAGGCCGACACTTTATTTGAATGAAATGATGTGTCTTTGTAGACTATAATCCTGGTAATAGGATTGAGTTAAGACACACATGTCAATACAAGCAAATAGGATTGCGTGCTTTTAGGTCTGAGATTGTCTTCTAGGCTCGTAATGGGTAACACGGTGGGAGGGGGGGGATGGAGAGAGAATGAAGTAATATCAAGCCAATCAGATTAAAGAATATAGTGTATTCAAGGTCTGATGTTCAGTTTTAACCAGAGTCTAATGCAGGACGAGGCGTTACACTGTTTACATGCAAAGTTCACACAGTCTGTGTTTTAAATCTGCTGTCTGCACGGTGGATCCAATTTAACAGCAAAAGGGCTGAACGGGTGCATTTCAATGTTAATAAAGGGGGAGGGGGGGGTTGCTGAACTTGGGTCCATGTCCTTGGATTCTAAATCCACCGTGGTCTAAAAAACCCATTGTTGAGTAAAATATGAACAAACACAACAGTTGGGTTAAATGAACCTAGATGATGTCCATAATTGACCACACAACACCCACAATAGATCATTAAACCCAATGGTTGGCTTTGTCTACATTTTAGGGTTAAATTTGGGTTAAAAAGCATTTTTTTGGCCGGGGTGGACAGCATATACGGGTTTCACTGTTGCATGTCTCCACCGATGCAAAGGCAGTTCCGTGGACATTTGGTAGTAAACCCAAAAAATGAGCCAAAAGGAGAACCACTTTCCCATCTCCTTCTCTTTCCGAGTTGTTACCTCCCCTAAACAATTCAAGCCAGTTATTCAACACACTTCTGGTACTTTAGAAGCCAAAACTTAAATGTGAAGGGAGACCAAAGAGGGCATGGCATCGACCACAAAAGGGCCAGATTGGTCATCACCCGCTCTGATGTATTGGATATATAAGTGTATCCTTCCAGGCAGAGCACTCTAGTAGAACCCGAGACGGCACGGGAGACGCCAGCGTTCTGGAAGGCTGAGTGAACCCGTTCTCCGTTCAACCTGTGGGTCCTAATCACCAATTATGAGCCTATTAGGGCTGCTGGCAGCTCATTGTGTCCCGCCGCAGCGGATGGGGCTCTGGGTGTAGACCTCTGCCCCGCTTCGCTCCGCTCCGCTGAGCGCCTGTCAGCCCAGGTTGAGCCGCCGCCGTGATAGGACCCGTGTACCGGCAGATAACAGTGCCTGACCTTACAACCGGTTACCGGGGGACGCTCGGCACGCCGACAGGGCTCATCGCAGTGCGACAGCGGTGGGATAAATCTGAGCCGCTTGGGGTGACGAGACTTCATTAAAGAAGAGCGAGAGAGAGCGGGTAATGCCTCTGTAGTGTACTAATAGAAGCAGAGCTCTCGTTAGCCGAGCGCCAGGAAAGATCCATCACCGGCATCTCCTTCTTTTACTCGGCTTACAAGGGGACCGAAAGCGAGAGAGATTTAGGCTCCCATAAGGAAGCTCTGGCAGCGGTCTCTCAGCAGGCCGGTTAAATTATCTCGCAGGCGAGACAGTTGCCAATGCACAGAGGAACTTGTTAAAGTCTCCCTTTTAGAGCAAACCGCCGGCTAATGTACGACTAGCGGGCCGTGGTCAAAAGTTCAGCCCCTGCATATGTGAAAAGGTAGCGGAGCGCCCGGGGCTGAATCCCGAGGAAAATAATTGCGCTAAACTGCTGAAAGCGTGCAGTCGGACGCCGGACTGGATCCCAACGAAGCGATTGTGATGAGGGTGGGCGTGACGGGGGGAGGAGGTGATTGGGCGGCTGTGATTTTCCCAGCAGCCTTGTGTCCCAAAGCATCAAGCAGCTATTAGATGCCACAATACCCAGCCATCTTAGAAATGTCAAACCAAACATGCTAAAACAGCTGTTTGACTACGCAAATTAAAAGGTTACAGGGGCGTCTGGGATGTACAGTACTTCGCGTAAAAAAATAACACAGGAAGAATCAATGACCTCACTCGACATTGACCAAAACATCAGACCAGCAATGCTTTAGGTTAAGCGGATAATAAAAAGTATTTTTGTAAAAAATCACTGTTAGCATAACCTGTCTGTAGAATCTGTTATTTTCAAGCATCATTCTTATCTTATTTTAATTTATGGCTGATAAACCTAAAGCTTTTTCACGAGTAAAATGTTATTAAATGACCTGTATAAAAAGTATTAAAAACTTGCAAAGGAAATTGCGCACAGAAATGTATCACGACCACAAAATGGTCAAACTGAAGAGTCCACGCTTAATACTGGTGACAATGCCGACGTATTTTTTTTTTTTGGTTGGTTGGTTGGTTTTTTTTCAAAAAAATGTTTTGAATGCTTCAAAACAAATTTCACACATAAAATAACCCAATATTTAATTAAGATGAATATTGAAGTTCATTAATTTCCTTTTTGCTTCGTAAAAATATAAGGCAAAAACTCAGTCCTTTTGCACATTAAGAGATGCAGATTCTCACACTCACAGACGTCTGTTTATCAGAGAACATCACTACTGTTATTCCACCCCATCAAATACTATAAAGAGACCACTTTATAATCATGAAGAGAAAATTACTCCACCCTTATCAAAGCTAAACACATCAGCATGGCCCTAATGTACAACTGCAGGCCAGAGACACACACACACAGAAAGAGAGAGAGAGACATGGAAAAAAAAATTTGATATACAGATTATGATTAGAGGACAGTCATGTGAATGAAAGCCTTCTATCTATCAGAGATTCACGCCTCGCCAATCATTTCAACCAAGTCAGCAAAACGGAAAAATTATCTAAAAATTACAAGATCATTGGATATATTCAGTTGAATGAATGAATATGAACTGCAACATACTCAAACTCTGTTTTTATCATATTTAATATTTTTATTTAATGTGCTATATTAAGAGTCAGAATATTAAAAAAGTAATATTAAAATAAATCCATACAACTTAACATATTGTTGTTGTTGCTGCTGTTGTTATTTATTATTATTATTATTGTTGTTTATAACTATTATTATTGCTTATTATTATTATTAGTAGTAGTGGTAGTATTGCTTTTGTTATTGCTATTATTATAGTTTATTATTATTATTATTATTTCCCCCATAGCTTATTTGGTTTCCTCACGCCAATACTGCATCAAGATGTTTGAAACCTCTACACTTTCAGAAACACTAAACTAAAAGGTGTCCCACTCAGCTGCTGTAAAACAGCAAAAATAAGAGGCATTATTCTAGATTTGCGCAGTTATAAATCACCTATAGCTTCTTGAGGAAGACAAAGACGTTTTACTGCGCTCGGGTATAATATTGTTTGAGGTTCTTCCTGTCAACATTATGCAGAGCTGTGCAACCTTGAACAATTACCCACAATCCCATATGAGACTGCAAGCAATTAAAACGATAGCATCTTCATAGCCTCATAACCAATAAATAAAATAACTGCACCCATTTGTGTTCAAGTCACTAATACTTGAAAAGGTTCAGGAGAGAGAGAGACAAGGATATACGTATAAAAAGAGAATAATAAATATATATATAAAGAAATACAATTAAAACCCCCAAATGATGAATACAGTTACAATGTTTCTGTTACTGATGACATGGGTGTATTATTTGCACTATGAATTGTGCTTTCCATCTAGATTTGGTTTAGTTTGAATGTCTTATTGTCCATTATATCTTGCAAATCTGCATTAAATGTTTATTCCTAAACACGATACATATTTACATGCTGAAAATGATGTAAGGTCTCTGCCACAGTAAGAGAATCGTAAAATCTAACCAAACGCCCTGTTGCACACAGACGTATATATCAAATATAACGGACAGTGGCAGATATGAGGGGTTTGAGTTATAACTGCATATATTCGTCCTCATCTATTTATAATCAGGTAATGATGAGCTGGCTTGAAATACTGAGCACACTACCGCAAATCCTGCCTTGAGAACTTAAAAAAAAATTAAAACAAAGAATACATCAAATGCATTGTGTGGCCTAAAGCATATCAGAGGCGGAAGGAAGGGCCGCAGGTGCGAGACAGGCAGATACTTTATGATTTATGAGGATGTTGAATTTTATAGTTTGTCTCTGTAAGTGTATATGACTGTCCTCTTCGGGCTAGAACAGCAGAGTGTTGCCTACAGGAAAATCTGCCCGTCTGATTTATTCAGCGCTGGGGTACACGAGCCGCACTACACACACACACGTGCAAAGGGACACGCACACACAAACTACAGGTCATTCCTGTTCAAGAATCAAAGCACGAATGAAACTTTTTTGGGCTACAAATAAATAAAAAAGGACTGCCTATTTAGTTATTGTTTGTATTTTTATTTAGCCACTATATTGTATCTGAATTGCAATGCTCTCTGTGTAGCCTAGCAGAGAAAGACAGGGCGTTTCCTTTAAACGGTTAAAAATGAATACAAATTAATAAATACAATTCTTCGTTTACGCCTCATGCTCAACCGCCACACCACAGCAGGTGAAAAAAGAAAAAAAATCAAGCTATTGTTCTTACCATGGACTTTGTGAAGGGTCGGGCAAGGGTGAAGAGCAACGTCATGAGCCACCAGCTGCGGTGGATGGAGGTGTACATCATATTCCCAGGATGCACTGCGTTACAGATGACGCCTTGGGGTGACATGCGGCGGTGGAGCTCGTTGGAGAAGAGGATGTTGCAGAGTTTGGCACGGTTGTAGGCCAGCATTGACCAGTACTCCTTCTGAGGAGGCGAGAGGAGATTCAGGTCCACCTTCCCACACGAGTCCACCAGATCTGTGAACCTTCAGCAACATTCAAGATATTATAAGAAAGAGATTATTAAAAAACTGTTTATAATTATCAATCGAAAAGGAAGAAACCACACTTCTTACTGATCCCAAATAGCCTTACCCATACAATGTATTGTTGATGTAAAATTTGTGTATTGTTAGTTGGAAATTTGTTTGGAAGCAAACTACTTCAGATATCTGAAATGTAAACGTTTTGTTTGAGACGGAATATCTAATGAAGAGAAAAACCAAGGTTGGGTCTTTTTAACCAAAATGATTGTATAATGCCTGATAAGGCCAGAAACAATTATGCAAGCAAGTAAATATTACCAATTTAACATTTAGTTTGATCTTAAAATGAAAATTATTTGATTATTTATTCACCCTCAAGTCATTCCAAACCTGTATGAGTTTCTTCTAAAGAACGCAAAAGAAGATTTTTTGTAACTAAACACCCCCATTGACTTCCATTGTATGGGTTCAAAACCATTTCTCAAAGTATCATCTTCTGTGATTCACTGAAGCACGAGTCATTTATATTGTAGGTTGTGTATCATATGTGGGTGAAAAAATGATGGCACAATTTGAATTTCACTTTTAAAGTCTGATTTCACCACTGGTAACTATAATAACAAAGTTCAAGTTTAGAAATCACCTTAAGAAATGTGAGCCGATGGAGAAATGAACTACATGAGCTTTGGCAGTCCAGGCCTGGCTTAATGCGCATCAAAGCCCTGACATGATGTTCTTTAATTGGCTCTGACTAAGCTGTTAAACGCCAGATGTTTGACAAGGGCCCTGAACGCAAGGTGTTGTGTTTTCCTGATGTGTCCTTGTGCGTATGTAAACAGTCCCAAGAAACTTCAGCTCAATAAACTGTCCCTCCCCTAGTGCGCCTCTGCGCCCACAATCGTGCTCGACGTTTACCTCTTAATTATGCGCTTTACACAACAGCCAATCAAAACATCACGTTCCCTGTGTGACAATCTCCGTGCGGCCCGTGTGCTGTTTGACACCTTACAACTCTGCTTGGGTAAACAACAACATCTGCAGGCGTCTTCTGTCGGGGGCGTAGCGCTCTTACAAACGCTAAAGGTGTGAACAGCGTGAGAGTGGGAAATTAGTTCATTCTATGAAAACAATGATAATAGTGTTTTAGCATAAGAATAGCCAAAGGTGGTTGTTGGTTTTGTGCATCTGAAAATCTACCCAATTATCATTAATGCTATAATCTATATTTTTATTGATAAAGTAGATTTTTTATCAAGATTATTGATACAAAAACAGATTACCTTTCCCTGGTCAGGGATGGATTACTCAGGGGCCAGTGCTCAGGGGCCCTTGACTACCATGAGCCCGAGGGGGCCCGGGGCTTCACGGTTGCGCCATCCAATTTGGTACAGAAAACCCAACAACAATGAAAACAAATGTTTATCTATGTTTAATATATGGGTCCCATAGCCTATACAAGGCCTCTGTGGATACCTGGTAAAAAATGAAATGATAAACAAATCATGGCAACATTTGATTGTATGTTTCTTTAACTTAAATTAAATTTAACTTAATAAAAATTAACTTAATTAAATTACAGCACATTGAAATTGCATTTTCTGAATCTTTTGCTTGATGATTTGATGTTTACAGACATTTGTGTCAAAGGGGCATTTTACGGTGAGAAATCATTTTTTATTTAATTGATGCATTAAATACGTGTATATTTGACAGTTAATTAAAGACGTGTGTTTCATATGCTTTCATTTGGTCCATTGTTGATTTTTCGCTGTGTAGCTAATATTAGACTTCTATAAACCCTGTACAGATTATTTTTAGCGTAGCGCAGGCCTGACGCGGAGTGAGAACGCTTTTAATATTCATGATCGTCTTAACTTTCTATAACTGTGAATGCGCAGCTGAGGGAAAGAATGGAAAAAAATGTGGGAGGGGGGCCCTTGGAGGTAACTGGCCCCGGGGACCTTTGAAGCCATAATCTGTCCCTGACCATGGTTTACAGTAAATCACTGTGAATTATGGTAAATTAAACTGTAAGTATATAATATTGAAATATAAGTTGAGCTGTCGAGTTTGATTTTGCTGGAAATATGTCATTTGACTTCAACCCACGATAAGTAATTTCAATTTTATGTTTAAAACAGAGATGGCAATAGAAATGCAAAACGCACAGATTGTACACTGTAAAAAAAGATGAAAAAAAAGAAAATTTGCAGCAGCTGGGGTACCAGGAATATACAGTAAAAAAACGTTCCCCCCGTAAAATAACAAATTTTTCCTAATTTTTATTTATTTTTCCGTAATTTGACGGTATTTATAAAACACATGAAAAATCTGCAGTAAAATTTCGTAAAATTACTGGGTTTTTTGGACACTATACGTCAAAAATTTGTGAAAAAAAAGATTAATATTTTGTAAAAAAAAAATTTACAGTGTAGATTTAAACAGAGTTTTTAGCTTTTTAAATATTTTCACCAAAAAATGTCATTCGGTCAGCATTCATTCACCCTTATTTCATTCAAAAAAATGTATATGACTCTTTCTTCATGAGAACACAAAATTCTGGTATGCTCATGATACAAAGCTATTAAATGTTAGAGATAAGTTGGAAAACAACTCAAGTTGACAAGGAGCTTATTTCTTCAAAAACATCCACCTCTAACATAAACATTGCTCAACTTCTCCAGTTTAAAACCTGAATCGTGTCGTGTTAGTAAATCAAGTCAACATTGACATTTTTGTGTGAACTTTTTTTTAAGCATCATTTTAGCAGTTACATCCATCCTCACAGTAGCACATGTTGACTTTGTCATCGTCTCGTGTCTTGGATAATCTACACGGCCTTTCCGGCAGAGGTGAAAAAAGTCTATTTTCAGAGTCGAGGTATGAAAAGGTCAGTTACCCTGGTATTTAATGACTTCGGTATTCTGCTTTGAAGAGACTGACGTATAAAAGCGTGACTCTATCCAGTTTGAGGTTTCAGAGGTGAGTTTTCTGTCTAGATATCAGTGGCCGCATTGTTTGGAGTCGTGAGGCAAATACCATCACCCATCTGTTCCGTCACTTAAGCCCCAGTGCTATAACACAGATAAAACCTCCCTGTTGGTTTTATTTTTCCGCCTTCGATTTCTCTCACCTTCCCTCAAGAGTTTTGTCGTGGCTCGTCTGGGGTGTCGAGGTTTAATTCTGTGGTTAAGGCTTTGGGAAACATAATCTCTTTCCCGGGTCAGAGGTCAGACGGTGAGCTCAAAAGGCCACATATTAAAGGCACTGACAGAGATGTGGATGTAAGGTGCGGACATTGAAAACGATCAGGTGTAGTAGAGGAAGATAATAAAGAGAAAAGAAATAACTGTGAAGTTAAATGGTGGAGTTTGCTGAAACCGGCGGAGAGATTAGTGTGATAACAAGGAAGTGATTTTACTGTTTGGGGAGAGGAAATGAGACATCTTATTCTTCCAATGGCACCGAGGGCCAGTTAATCTAATGGACCCTCAAATCTCCCACCGGAAAATGTGTTTAAAGGGATAGTTCACCCCAAAAATGAATAATTTCCACACGATTGCATTTTTCCAAGCAACATAAAAGGGGAATTTCAACACAAAGTTGTCCTTATCTAATCAGTTACAATAAACTGTGAATAAAGCTCACTACACTCTAAAAAATGCTGGGTTGTTTTTTTAACCCAACAGCTGGGTTGAGCCTGTTGGGTCATTTTGTTTGGTTATTTTCTCAGTGTTGGGTAGTTTTTTGTGTAACCCAATCGTTGGGTTACCGGTTGGGTCCAATTGAGTGACAGTTTAGAGAGTAAACCCCTCCCCCTCCTCGACGCCTCAGACAAACTCTACCTTCGCGGGCATTTTGAATCACCTCAGGAACAAGCAAAGACAGCTGTTATTCGGAGAAAAAAGGTATGTTTGAGAGTTTTTAATATATAAAACTATAACTGTACATCAGAAAATGCATAAGTATGCAAAATTCGGCGGTTCACATTAGGTTTGAAAAGTACTATTTAGCTTAGTTAGCTTTGGTTAGCTAACGTTAGTCTGAATGCCCACGTTGTTATAATTTACAGCTTTTGAATAATTAAAACGTCCTTTATGGTCTACATTTCCTCTGAAATTTGAGACTTGTGTAAGTCACTTAGTTCGGTACGCATCTATATTAGTTTGAGGTCAACACGCGAGACCTTAAATGCGCGATTTATATAAACATAACGCCTCTTTGAGAATTTGTTAAGACGCTGTCGGAGATGTGAGCTTCAGGCTGTCAGCGGTCGTTCAGCACTCGTGGCTCTGCTGAGAGCAGCTTTATCTCGGCCAGTGCTTCGGGAATATGCCACTGCCTGGTATAGTGGTTAACCGTGCGATATAATTAATTTTGGGTATATGAAACGAGCAATCATTGGTCTTATTATTCTATGTGTTCCTGAGTTAGTCTAATTAGTTTAAGTGTTGTGTTAACGTTTATAATATTTAATTTTTTAAGTCTATATTTAACTTTCTGTACTAGAGCCCTATCACAGCCTCTGCCACTTTTTTTTCCAAATTGATAAAGAAACCCTCCTGCTGGACATCCACTTCCCGAAGTGCACACCACACTGTTGTCTACTAACTCCCAGGAAAAGATAGATCCTCTTCAGTAAGACTGCTCCGTGATTATGTCAGGTCAAGCAGTACTGGAACCAAAACAACTAACGCTCTTTAAACTGTTTTGTGAGTTCATATGAAGAGGAAAGTTCTCAGACTAATACATTCCTTGCAAATGTCAACCAATACCATGAGAAAATAACGTTTTTACTAGGGCTGTCAAAGTTAATTTTTTTCAAATTAACGCGTGAAAAATATTTAATGAAATTAACGCAGCATCCGTTTGTTTTGACATTCTTTGTCTAGCGTTACATTATGTAATCACGCTCTTATTCGTGTACAGGCTTTTAAACCACTTAAGTGCGATTTTAAACAGTTGCTTTGATGCGGTCAATGAAGATAGACAGCTTCTAAACTGTGGGATGTGGCAAAACGCAACGCGAGGTCCAGTCTGGTGTAAACAGTCACGGGCTGAAGGCTGCGTCGGTGAATCTCTGTCAGACATCCATGTTAAGTTCTCTTTCGTGCTTGGATGGATAAAACCACACAAGATTATGTCAGAAAGCCCGTTTTGCCTAGCATTTTCTTAAGCACAGACTTCAAAGTGTAAAATAAAATCTTAAATGAATGCAAAGAGTTGTGAAAATGGGAGTGCGGTGACGGTCAGATCTGCGTACTGAGACAGCTCTTAAAGGGGCCACGTTCTTAAACGTGCTGCTGTGACTCCTGTCACTAATGTTAATCAAAGAACAAAATAAGAGAAGAAATCAATGTGATTTTGTAGCTTTAATGAGAATTCTTCTGCATTTATATAATTTAGCATTAAAGACTGACCAAATACAGACTCAGTGATCACAGTCTGGCCATAGAGAGAAGCAGACACAGACAAACATGGCTTCCAAAGGAAGAACGAGTCTGTGCACACTGTGACACTGGTGAGGTGGAGACAGAGACACACTTTCTCCTTCATTGTGATCAATTTAAAGATGTGAGAGAGAAACACTTTCACAACATGTCAAAGCTCATGCCAGAGTTTGATAGGTGTTCAGAAACGAATGCAGATGTTACTGGGGGAGAAGAGACACACATCAGCTGCTGCTTCATTCATCTATCAGCTGCACACCCTCAGAAACAAACTACTGCCTTCATCTGCTACAATCAATGCACATCTACACTCTTGACTTTATTACATTCTCATGTTTCTGCCTGAAATTTACTTTTGATATTGAGATTTTATTTCCATATTTAATTTGTTTACTTACATATACGCTATTTTATATTTCATTCTATATTTATACCTTACTCAGCACCTTAGTTTAATTTTAATCTAGTTTGAGAACTTACTTCAATTTCTGTATATTTCATGATAGCTCTCAATTATATTGTTGAATGGCTATAATTAATGTTAAAATAATCAATTTAATAGAGACATCAGTTACAGTACTAATATCAAAATGTTTTCTTTCATTCATAAAATGACGCCGTTAAAGAAATATGTTGTTTCTACATCAATTTGAAGATTAAATGTGAAATTATTAAAATGCAAAAGTATATTTTAAAATATTATTGTTATGTGTGATTAATCGTGATTAATCACAGAAAATATGTGATTAATCCAATTATTTTTTTAATCGATTGACAGCACTAGTTTTTACCAAAGGTTTTTACGTACTAGCTGCACCGATATCAACATTTAGTGGTTCAAATACCCATGTGAGGTCTCTCTTCAAGTTAAGGTATTGTTTGTACATTTTAATTCACAGAAATCCTACAAAGTTTGTCGCTCCCGAAAACGGTGTCCTTTTTTCACATCCAAACGCGTTTTTATTTCCCTTTCTTTAAATAGAAAACTTGTGCATAGACTGATATTTGATCATATAAGTGCAGTTCTACCAACAAAGGTTTAGTAAAATATAAACAAATGGTTCAGTATATTGGTAACAAATACATTCTCTGAGTGTTTTTATGTCACATCCATAACGCTGGAATTGCCTAAAGCATTTTACTCGTGCCACTTTGTTAACTGTATATTTTCTAAAACGTTATGAGTTTATGAAGTGGAAAGTTGTCGAACTATTTATATTTACTTGTGCCACTTTAATAACCTTGTTAAATGTATATGTTAAAATCTAAACTAATGTAATTTATTGATGTTGTTTATTTTTTTGATGTTCTGTTTTATTGTTCATCGAACATTAACATATTGCATGCTTTTTATGAATTCCTTTTTTCTTGCATTTCGATCCTTAATAAAACTTCAACTTTTGATTCTTACTGTTGCTTCTAGTAATTCTCTGTGATTTTATTATTATTATTTTCAAATATTTCGGGTTTGTTTTAAACCAGCAATGTAATTTTTAAGCAATAGTTGAGTTAAATAAAACAACCCAGCATGTTGCCGGCTGGGTTAAAATAACCCAACGCTGGGTTTGTCCATATTTGACCCAGCGTTGGGTTACCAAAATAACCCAAATTGGGTTGTTTTAACCCAGCCTTTTTTAGAGTGTAATATCAAGCTTCAATAGCAAAGACTTCCATGTGTTTGTTTAACAAAACTATTTTGTGGCTTTAAAAACTTTGAATATAAATGGTTTCATCTTAACAACATAAAGAAACGTTACTGCGCATGTGCATTTTTGTGACCCCACCTGAACATCCGGTTCACATTCACAAACAACAGAGTGCCTGTAGATTATTTCTGATAACATTCAAAAGAAACCGAGAAGAAGCGTTACTTGGGTAAACTTGTCTCTCCAATATTTTGAATTTAGACTGCGATACCAAGCTCAACCTCTAGATGTCAATGAACCATACGGTTTCTTTAAATGCGACCCAACTACAGGGCCCATTCAACAAATTGTTTATTTAATAAAATGAACATACAACAAAATTCAACAAATCGTTTATTTAATACAATTATTATACCGTAAAATATTAATACAAATTAATATTAAAATAAATGAAATAAAATATAAATGGTTATATTATTAGACACTAACCAAACACAAACCGGAAGATAACTGGGGGTCAGGTATGCGCACGTCCGATGAAACGGTCTATAGTGGAAAAATCATATGCATCACTTTCGTGGTGTTTTTTTAAGCTTTTAAAACAGTAGAAAGCCTCAGAAATGTTACCATGGTACTAGTTTAAATTTGTAAATGTTTTTCACAACCTTACATGCACTACAAAAGAGAATTATTTTGCAGCGGATGACCAATTTTTAAATGATTAAACTTCGCTATCACAAACCTATTTCGGAATTGATAGAAGAATTGACTCCAAGAAACTGTATAAAAGTGAAACTGATGCTTGCATCGAGGCTTGCAAAATCTCCTGCCATTATTGTAATAAGCATCACATGGCATCTTGTGTAAACCTCAGATTAAACGCGAAGCTGTGATTTGAAGGATCAGAGGTCAGGCGAGAGGGACATCTCAGAAAAGATTAGAACGTCTCACCTGTGAGACTCCGAGGAGACCACCACCACCCGAGCAGGAGCAGAGTACCGCAGGACGTCCTGCAGGAGCTGAACCAGGTAGAAATGACCCAGGTGACAGATCTGAAAGGTGGATTCAAGGCCGTCCTCAGTCCGACTCCATGGCTGCGTGCAAACCGCTGCATTACACACCAGAATGTGCAGGGGCCTTCAGAAAAAGAGGATGAAAGGAGAAAACACTCAAATACACATACAGTAGAAGTTTTACCTTTTTCGAACTGTATAGCAAGACAAATGTAGTGAAATCTCAATTGTGTGCTTCTATTCTCTCAGTGCATCTATTTGACCAAGACAACTCCCCATAACAATTTGAACTACTAAAGGTGATAAAAGAAATGCGAATAAAAGTATATTATCTATAATGTATATATATATATATATATATGAAACAAAGCAATTGAAATGTAACATTCTAATTTTACAAACTAATGCTGGGTTCACACCAAACGCGAATTAAGCTATTTGCGCGAGTAAATTACATCAAAGTCAATGCAAAGACGCGTATAGGCACGTCAATCTAGTCTTCAGCGAAAGTTGAAAATATTTGTCAGATCGTGTCACTCACGCGAAAATAACAAACGTTTCCCACGATTAACGAAGAGCGTGGAACGCGACTGTTCGCGTTTGGTGTGAACCCAGTGTAAGTGCATATATTATTTATTTCTCAGCCTCTTTTTTGTAGTGTGCTTTTTTGTCATTAAAGACAATTTATGTGTCCATAAAGGTTGCAACTACAAATGTTAGCTCTGTACAATGAACACTAGCAACTACGACTAACACAAAGAATAACAAGTGTGCAAATGTATCAAAAATTTGTAAAAAAAAAAAAAAAAATCAATCAACTAAGAAAGTGCTAAATAAAACTAAAATAATTTACTTATAAACAAATAAAATAGCATTTACTTAAAATCAAACAAATTGAATTTAAGTTGAACTAAATTTTCAAACACACAATTATCCCAACAAATCTCTTCCAAGGTCAGTCTGGCCAAACATCCATCCATCAGCAAGAGAAAGGTCAGAGATTTCTGCAAAGTCCACATGAGATCTTTTTCTTTGACAGAGTCGCTTCAGTGGTCCTGAAACCATGACCGTACGGCGAAATAATCTGAATCCACCCCACCAATTTTTAATTTCTTCCATTAGAATTAATTACGAAGCCCACGGGCAATTTGTGTACTCCATATTTAACACTGCCTGCACTATTAATTAAAAACTGGTTGCTGGAAAATTAATGGAGGAATTGTTATGCCCTGCTTTAATGAGTCTTCTCTATGACATTAAAAAAAGTACACTTCATATTTCCCTTCAGGTACTGCGCGGAACGCTGCAGCGTGCATCAGTGGAAACGCAGAGGATCATGGGAAATGAACAGGGCCCACTGTTACACCATACGCTTCTATTAGAAACACGCAGGTGCTTAACCGGCACTGTTGAGATCAGGTTGTGGTTACTGACATTTTAAACACAAAAGGACAAGCAGCACGTTATTTATTTTATATATAAATAAATCCTTGTGCTCATTATTTGACAACTACTAGCTTGATGTCTAAAGGCTAATTCATACTGATCTAACAAGCACAAACAAACTCCAAAACGCCACCAAACAGCAACATTCTAAATTCTCATTGAGATTTCAACAAAGCCCAACGTGTCATACATGTGAATTATAAAAAAATAAATACCTTTCTACAGCCGTTAAAAGAGTACTTCACTTTAAAATAAGCCCCCATTGACTTTCCATAGTAGGAATAAAAAAAACTATGGAAAGTCAATGGGGCTTATTTTGAAGTGAACTACTCCTTTAAGGCCCATTTACTAACCTCTTTTGCCGTTTGTTGGATCAATGTCAATAAGAATTTAGAATGTTGGTGTTTGCCGGTATTTGTTGGAGTCTGTTTTCTTTTGTTGATATTGGAGTTTGTTTGTGTTCGTTGCCATTTGTTGGATCAGTGTGAATCAGCATTTATACTATAACTAAAAAGATAGTTTAATGAATGGCTCCGAATTAAAAAGAATTACGGAGTCTAGATCACAACTACAGCAAAGATTCAGAGGAAAGATTGTCGGGATCATTAAAAAAATTAATGAAACCAAACAAAACTAAATGAAACATGAAACAAATGAAACAAAACAAAACAAAACGAAACGGTACACAAAACGAAAAACAAAACAAACGAAACAAAACAAAATGCAAAACAAAAAATGAAACTAAACATGAAACAAAACAAAATGCAACGAAACTAAACTAAATACAAACCTTTACAAAAGAAAACTAAAAACAAAATGAAACAAAAAGATGAAACGTAACAAAACAAAAATCTAGATATTGTTGAGATCACTTACAAAACAAAAATGTTATTTTGACAGAAAATACCCTTGTCCCAATAATTCTCAAAGACCTAAAAAGCCGGATAAAATGCCAATGTCTCATCTTAAAACAACTAATTAAAATCCTTAACAACTGCATATTACAGGAAGATGTATTCTGTTACTGGAAACAGACCCAGTTTCAAAAATGCTAAACTTTCACAGAAGATCTTCAATAGATGGTATCAAACATCATCTCTCACAATAAAGCACACACGAGCGCTCAGCACAGCTCACGATTGCCCAAAGGGCAGCAAGATGCTCCAGGACCCATGAGAGCACTTCATCTCCCGCTGGAGAACACGATTCGCTGGAAACATCTGTGGAGGAAACAGATCTACTCTCCTCCTCTGACTGACAATCTCACAGTCATGGGCATGCATCCTGCCGCTCACACATACACTCACGCGTGTGCGCTCAGATCTCTGTAGAACTTAATGAAGCGTGGACTCAAAAAGAGGGAGTGATTGTACCTGAGAGAACACCATTAAACTTTATGACTTTCATGCTCGGCTTTGAAACGGTGTAATGGAAGAGGAACATGTCTGTGATCGCTGGCGAGCGGTAGAAAACGCATCCCATGGGTGCTCTGGAAGACAGGAAGACTCTGGTATCGGGCAAGAAAATAAAGGGGTACTGCCACCCTGTTCTTCAGGCTTCAGGGGATGTGCCAGACGTTTCGCAAAGAAGTCGTTCACCCAAAAATAAAATCCTGCCATCATTTATGCACCCATGCTGCTCTAAACGTATACGACTTTCTTCTGCGAAACACAAAATAGGATATTTTTTCTTAGCAATGAAACCTTGTTCTTCGGTGTATAATCACTAAAACTAAAGAATCATTATAATAACTTGATATTCACAGTAAAATCTAATATTTGTTCAACTCATGCATACAGAGCCCGAAACAAATGTGGTGTCATACATCAGACATTATCACTGAAGACGTTTTGGCATCACTCGTGTGGATTCATGTTACTAGTGTGTCGCCATTTTTTTATCTCTACGCATGAGTTCATTAACGGTTTGACATTTCCAAAGCCAATTATTTTTTGTAAATGGCGGCAGAATTTTCAGAGCTATTTATTTTACAGCAAAATAAAATAAATAAAAAATAATAAAAATTAAATAATAAAAAATTAAATTAAATTAAATTAAAAAGAGTTAAGGGGAGTATAGGTGTAGGGTTAGGGTTGGGGCTTGAATATACAGTTTGTACAATATAAAACCATTACATCTATGGAAACCACATATACAACTATGTGTGTATGGGTGTATAAAACATAAAATATCATACAAACAATCCTAGAGAGAAGGACTTGATCCATGTCAAGAGGCCAGAACTCTTGGACTCTTTAGCCAATAGCCAAACAACACACTAAAACAATCCAGAACAACTGAAAAGCAACGTGTCAACCAAAAATGAAAAACACCTTAGGCTGTGTTCAGACTTGACTTCTTTTTTGACAAGAAAAAGTTGAAAGGGGCTTTTTTTAGTAAAACAAAATGCTGGCACTTCGGAGGCAGCATCTGTGCATGAATAGGCAGCGTAACGGAAGTCTATTTGAATTATAAACAGAGAGCGTCTTTGCAATAACTAATCACATATTTAAACTATAATACTAATTTCTCGCTAGAAATGCAATCAGAAGTTGCTGAAAGTGAAAATTAAACTTACATTTATACAACACTATGCTCCAACGGGCGTTTCGGGCATTTTATTTTTTCGAGCTTGAGCTTTCTCGACCAATCACGTTCCTCGCATGTTGTTATGGAAACGACAGGTCTCTGTCATTGTTTAGCTGTGAAAAAGGAGCTTGACATAGGGTGTTTTTTTTTCAGAAAAGTTGAACTTTTTTCAACCTCAAAAGACGCTCTGAGCTGCAGAAAATGACACCGGCGCTGGCGTTTAAAAAAAAGCGCACAGGACGTTTTTGAAAAGACGGTTTACTCCATAGGATTATAATGTAAAACAGATGCTAGCGTCTTCAAAAAAGAAGTCAAATCTGAACACGGCCTTATACAATATCCTGACACACATGCACTGCATGGGCAAACAGACACCAAACACATTTTCTTTGTGAATTGTAAGATTAAGTTCAGGTCTGTTGTTACTCTGCTGAGAGAAGACGGTAGGATACCCTAGATGATGCAGTGGAGATATTTTAAGCTACGGTAGGCCATAACAAGCCTTCTTATGAGGCAAACTGAGATAATTTCTTTCTTAAACAAAATCTCCCTCTTCCAAAATTTAATTTCTCTGGTCGATTTGGAAATGGGTCTCGGTGGAAAGGAGAGTTGTTATTTGTATGATAATCCTGCTGTTGTGTCCTATGATTTAACAACTCTCGCTCATAGCGCACGATCGTTCAGAGACGGCCTCCCGCCAGCCGTGTCCTAATAAGCAAAAAGCTAACAAATGGTTTTAATAGCTTAGCCCACATAATGTAAAAACTCCCTTTAAACTTATTAATGCGATCAGGGGGGTCTTCCGCAAATGTGCAATTTACGCATCATGGCGAGCGGGGGCGGTAACGACCAAACGGGGAGGAATAACGCTCCATACTTACTTTAAAGAACCCCCAGGGCACGACCTTTGACCTGAGAATAATCTCCAGCCATAAAAGAATGATTGCTTTTGTCCTCCTCCACTCTGACTGGCCGTCATTAAGGGGCCGCGTTTATGGGCCGCAGAGAAAATGTGAGGCTAACAGAACGATGCTTTAAAATGGACACACACGCTGTAAACTGTGTAGCGCGCTATGAGCTAACAACAACCAACACCACCCAAAACTGTGTCATTACCAAAGGGACGTCGGGCTAACAGCAGCTTTGTAGAGTATGGAAGCATATTGGTAGCCATTTCCATTTTGAAATGCAATACGCAAAATGGCAATGACAATGCAATTGTGTATTTAAATATACATTTTTAATAACATATGTGCAACATTAAGAAATGAAAATAAAAATTAAATTATATCAATTACATTTGTCAGTTCCTACACTAGTTTTAATGTGTTATTTAAATGGATATTTTAACGCTCTTTAAGTTGCAAAATTAAAATGAAAATGCATTCCCCGGATTGATTATATATGTTTAAGATATTCAAGCAAAACTGTAGCAAAATGAAAATTAAAAAGTTATTTTTCCTAAATGCATTAACATTAACAGGTTGAACATTTGGGATTGCATTTTCATTTACACACAGCTTGTTGGGTGTTGCAAAATTCAATGTGGACTTGAAAATGCATTTCGAGCTGGCCACACCCCCTCCCCGATACAGCATCATTGTGTGAAGGCGGAGCCAGCATCGCTCGTTACGTGCATGGATGTAATTGATATAATTTCATTTTTATTTTCATTTTGCACTTAATGTTGCACATATGTTATTTAAAATGTATATTTAAATACACAATTGCATTGTCATTTTACATACTGCATTGCCATTTTGCGTATTGCATTTCAAATTGAAAATAGCAACCAATATGCTTCCATACGTAGAGGGGATATATCACAGTATTTTATTAGAGCACAAACCTTAATGTACGGCAAAGTGTGAAAATTAAAGAAAGCATATCTTTATGCTTTATTATCATATTGTTATCATATAATGTTATCATATTGATAACCTCCTGTGTATCAAGTACAAGCAAGAAACAAGAAACATTTCTTATACAGCTTACAGTTTTGTCTTACCGTGAAAAGTTCTATAAATTTAGTCAACAGTTTGTCGTGGCATATTGATTAATTATACCTATATTACCACTTTTTGTCTCAACTTTGTTTTTGTTGACAGATGAGCACTCCATACAGTGTTCCAAATGGGCATACAGATGATGATATCTTTAGCCTAGTTGGCGTAACATATAGAAGCTATTGCCGCTAGCCACAGACACAGCCGTTACAAACAAGCCACACATTAAAAAGTGATATGAAAGCAATTGCGAATGAATGGACGTGTGTTTGACACACATCAAAGTCTCTTTAAGGAAAGTCATTTTACTCAGTGGTCATCTTGATAACACCCCCAGGCTGCTACTTTCTAGTCACGCAAGTACAGCGCCCATCTACTTGTGACAGGTCTTATCAAACGCCAAACGGAACGACGTATTTTCTATGAGGAGCCCATTCCCTCCTACAGAATGTGCAAATGTGTGTATATACACTCATATATACACCTCCCTCGCATTAAAGCTATAGCACTATCAATACTTTAATAACTATGATTAAAATATATAATAATTATACAATATGAATAATATCCTAATAGTGTGGTAACAGTATTGTCAGTAGTAAAACCATGGTGAAAATGTGGTTACTATGGTTTTACTGCAAATACATTAAAACAATGAAAAATGATGATGACTATAGTAAACCACTGTGTATCTGATGGAGATAAAGTCCAGCCTATTTTTTTTTAATAAGTTGTATTTTGCATTAAACCAAGTAAAATCTTTATTCACTGCAAGGTAGCTTAATCGTATGAATTTTTATGATGTACAGTAGATTTTGTACAAAAGCACAAAAAAAGTAATAATGGAGGCTGAAAGCAAATCATGCTAAAACATACAAAATAAGATCGTCCAAATTTACAGAATTTAGCTACTTAGTACAACAGTTACAAATTGCCGTAAGATTGTGTTTTATGGTCCGATGGTTCATACTGGCATTGTAACGCTTGTGTTGCATTACAGCATGTGACTGACTAACCGTTTCACTTGTGTAGACCACTTCCCAAGATGTAAACTCTAGCACTATCGGACTCTTTTTTTTTAATAAATCTTAACGATATTCGTTTAACATTTGGATTCGTTATAAACATTCTGTTGTATTTTGCTTGTGCAGTGTTGAAAAACTCAAACAGGAAGTTCTTCTGGACCAGCGTTCTTTACGTTTTCCAAAGTGGTCTATAAGAACCTGTCTTAGAGACAGAAAAGAATGTCATGTTCTAAACCAACAGTTTGGTGTAGTTTCACCGGCAGTTATCGTCAACGATTTGTACCACTGCATTGCTCTTGTTACAAATTAGCCTAGCGTCAGGAAATTTTGTCCACAAACGATCAATATTCACCAAATGCTTGCCAAAAAAACACGCAATCAAACATCATCACAGATTAAACATTGACAGCTTGGCCCCGCGGCATATGTTGTGTGACGGAGTAAATTAAACGCTGCAGTACCTGACGTGAACAAAAGAGTGATAACGACATGGAAATACCTTCACATACAGAAGGCAAAGAACAAAGGGAAAACGACACAGAGAGGAATAAATGAGTGAGGGTATGGGGGTTTACAAATGACTACAAAAGAAAAGAGAGAGCACAAAAAAAGTAAAGAACTGTGATTGAATTAAGCTCCGATGGCAGTAATTGTTAATGTGTGTTCGGAGCGCCTGCAGACATCTCGATAGAAACAGAAACAGGAAGGCGTGGCGTGGTCTCACCAGCTGCCTGCTGCCATTCACACCTGAGCACCTCTCCATTCTGATGAGAATTAATCTACTCCACCTCCTCTGGGACACACACACACACACACACATCCTGGGAATAGCTAATGAAGAAATACAACCTTGGCAAGGGAGAGAGAAGATATTCACGCATTCACTCCCTCACTCGCTGGCTTGGATGCGATCACCCTCTGGGGTTACGTGCAAAGGGTGTATGTGTGTGAACATGGACATAAGGTGTGTTTGACTCAAGGTTCTGCTTGAGCTCTGAGAGTTGATGAGGTCATCAAAGGTCATTTAGCCAATGGGAGGGATGTGATGATGTCATTTTATCAGTTTCGTTGTAAATGTTCTGGAAATCATCACAAACCAATTGTGGTTGACTGGTTTCCAGGACAGGGCTGAAGCCTAGTCCCAAACGTTATAGGTGTCTTTATCGAAAAAACTACTTGCACAGACATACTGTATCTTAAAATAGTTTGGTGCGATTGTTTTGTCTCAAGATGCCAAAGTGATGTTGTTTTTTTGTAAAATATGTTTTTGAAACGATTTAAATATCCTAAAAATGGCCTAGTCCTGGCTTCATCTAATCCTTGTCTGGGAAAATGCCCCACTGTGTTACAAGTTATTGTATGTAACAAAATATTCAGGAACCTGACATGTGCATAAGTTTTGTAATATACAAAAAACACTCTATAGCATAATAATATAAACAATTTCAAGTTAAATTACATCCTTGTCCATGTTGTTTTACACCAACAACTGTTAATTTGTAGTCTAGCTCTGGGCAATTCCGTGAAAATGTCAACCTTACCATGAAAAAATCTAGTTTTTACCAAAGGTTTTTTACTATACTAACAGCACAGATATCAACATTTGGTAGTCCAAATACCCATGTGAGGTCTCTCTTCAAGTTTTTAAAGCATTCGTTTGATTTTTAGTGCATGATTTTTCATAATCAGGTAAGTGCCATAGTCACATCCATAACGGTATATTCCTCACAAATGGACAAAAGTAACGGAGTCACCCCTTCTTCATTTGCTATGTATTATTGCTTCTGGTTTTGGGAATTTTTATTCACAGAAATCATACAAAGTTTGTTGTCTCCCTAAAACCGTGTCCTTTTTTGTCCCATCCACAACGCATGTTCATTTCCCCTTTTTAAAATAGAAAACGCATACATAGTCATAGACTCATACATAGATTTCTGATGTTTAAACTCAATCAACAATGGTTTAGTAAAATATAAACAAATCGTGCAGTATAATGGTAACAAAAACATTCTCTGAGCATTTTTATGTCACTTACACAATGCAAAATGTCACATCCATAATGCTGGAATTGACCTTTTGTAAAAAAAAACAATGCAGGCTCATTTTGGGTATCTGAAAAAACCGCAACGCAATGTAACAGCAATTCATGAATATTTTACTAGGTTTCTAAATTGCATGAATTTGTACATTTGTACATTTAAATACAATCTTTGTTTGTCCAGTTACTGGTTGGTTTTGAATTCTAACGAATTTCCATCGTAGGATTTCATATGAATTAGCCTCCTTGTAAAAGAGTTCCCATGAACACCCATGAGATCAGGCTGCAAACCCCTAACCAAAAGTGTTAAATGTTGGCAAATGATTCCTCCCTCAGCGTTCGCGCTACTGATGTGAAAGATACCTTAACTTATGTGGTTTGTTGAGGAAACGTGTGATAGTTTGACTTTTGTAACAAAGGTTCAAAAAGGAATGTAAAACCCCATACATCATTCAGTAAACAGTGCTAAACAAGACTCATGGTATTTTTTTGGTTACTCGTGTCATTTCTTTTTTGGTAACAACAATGCTATGCGAAAGAAACATCTGTACAGTGTACATCTACATACACTTATAAATTCTGACAAATGAGCCAAACTCCCTCTCGAAAACACCAAAGCCGCGCCAGACAATGTGTTGTTAGCAAAGCCCAATGCACAAAAAGAGTAACACGGGAAAAAAAACATGACTGGGTCATGAGAGAATGTGGGCTGCCCTAACTTTTTAAGAGTCCGTTACACCAAGATGCGATTTCAATCTGCCAAGTAGTCAATTTTTACATATTCCGAAAAAAATGTTGTAAACTGGATTTATACCTCCTGTTATACTGTCGCTGAAGTCCATCAGCTCTTTTCTGAAGTCCATGAAGCATCAGGTCCTGTAGGGTGGTAGGCCTTTACATTGTTCAGACACACGGTCTAGTTCCATGCAGTTTGAATGTGGGTCACTGGGCCAAATAAATGACTGAACTAATGGGTTAATCTCTCTTTCTTATTAAAGCCTATCAGCTTCTATTATGAGCTGACTGGCCGTGATGTGTTTTGGAAAGTTGAGAACCAAGAGCGCTTTGCACAAGACTGAACAGTCACTTTAACCAGTCAGCCTCGACAGAGAAGCACACACACCGCAGTTCTACAGAATACATGCGAACGCGACCGCAAAAAAAATCAAGAATTCTATGTATCCTAACACACATCAATCCCATAATGCATTGCAAAGGACGCATTTTTTTCAGTATAAATTCAATCTAAACCTAAAAATATCTTTTTTTTATGCTTAATAAAGTATAGCGGTTTTAGCTTAGCAACATGCTAATGCAAAACTCAATAGTGAGTCGCATCTGCGATGTACTGTGCTTGTGAGATCTCATATTCACAATTGATGCTCAACGAACACATTTTACGCAACCCAGTGAGAGGAAGGACACGCATTTGAGAAAGTTATGCTTATTGAGGTAGGGGGTGGGGGTTTGGCTCAGGGACAGGGTGGGGGTCACCTCCAGGGGTCTGGCTGCTGACCAAGCTGCTGCCGTGCCCCGGGGCCGGCCAGAGGCCAGATGAGTCCTGCAGCCCCTCGAGGGCACCAGCGGTATCTCCGCATGCCCCACACGAGCAGGACGTCACCACTGTTACTGCAACTCACTAAATATGGATTGTGGGCTGATGGAACTGTGAAGGACGAGAAAATAGTACAGTACAAGAAAATAGATCCAACGAGGACTAATGGACCGGAACCAAGAACAAAATCTGATTTAAAACACTTGAGAACTAAAAGTAAAGCAACAATTACATATTGAATTGAACTTCATTACTTTTAAGTGAAGAAAATATTTTTGTTGTTTATTCGTAACATTAGTGGGTTATAAAACTTTTGGCTAAAAGTACAGTTGAGCAAGTACATAAACAGGACTGTAATGTTGAAAACTGGGTCCTTACATTTCCTCAATTCACAACAATAAGATTTTAATAATGATTTATGATTTTTTTGCTGTCGGTTACGATGTCACACATAGTGTCATTGTCCATCTTCCGTAAAGCTGAACTGGAGTTTGATGTTTCAAACAGAAACGACAATATAGAGACAAAAGTTATGGATTGCATAGTAATAATAATATTCATTTGAACGTTGAACTTGTGTTGCCCATATGACTCAATGGCAGCACAAAGTCACTTAAAAAAATGCGTTGATCATAATTCATCATCGTGTTTAGAACACTGTCCAGAACTAAATTCTGGCACAACACACTTCTCTCCTGAAAACTACAGTCCAATAAGTTAAAATGTGTCTTTCACAGCTCATGTGAAACGGCACACCCTCGCTGCGCGAACAAAACACTCTAGACACGTCTTTATTAAATCATAATTAGACCTCATTAGCCTTATTACTGATCGCTACAGCTCACCATCACAAAACTAATGAATGTTTACAGATAAAACACTGCTGATATGATAACAGAGGACATACGAGACACGCTAAAACTGATAAATGCTTTTTCTTTAACCATAATAAATAACATTGTAACATGATAGTAATACATAACAGTAATATATTATTAAATACTAAAAAAGTTGTATATATTAAAATATATATATTGAAAAACATTTTCAAGTCATATTTTGCTTATAATATAATATAAGATTATTATTATTCATTCATAAACCAGCCAGCAAAACAATGAAAGTTTTAAAATATAGCACTTCCACTTTTTAATACTATTTGTAATAGTACAACGTAAACTTACATAAACATTGCATTATAAATCCATTCATAACAATACAAACCATTGACATTTCCATATATAAATGAATCAATATATTTGCTAATAAATAAACAAATTTGTTTATTTGATCATTTTGTTCAGACTCTCTTTGAGAGTGAATGTGGGTGTTGCTCAGCTCGCTTCCTGTAAGCCAGGACAGTAATTGATTTAACTAGGAGACTGTGAAGGATTTACCAATCTGTGGCTTTGAGATTGATGGAGTTATGGCCAAGCTTTGGATACTTATTTATTGACCACAGAGAGGGACAGAGGGTCACAATGAAAGAGGGAAGACCTTTTGGCCCCTTTTCTGATGTGATAGTTGGGTAATGGAGCGCGGGGGTGGGGTTGGGTGAGGCGGGTCTCAGACCAGAGTGTACAGAAAGCTTTCGATAAAGGCCCAGACAGAGTTTCCGTATGGCCGCTGTGATGGAGTAAACAAGCTTGTGAAGATGCACCACAAAATCATACTTTTAAAGATTGGTGTCATTCACTAGCTGTGAGTGTGCGCGTAGAAGTTGTGGTAATATTATTGTATCATTTTATTTCATTTAATGGTTTTTTTTTTATTGTTTTATTTATCCATTTATTAATTTATATCATGTTTTTATTTTATCATTATTTTAATCACAATTAAATAATTTATTATATCATTAATATATTTTATTGTATTTTATCATATTTCATGTGCCCTTGTTTTATTAGATCTTTTTTTTTCTATTTTTATTTAATACAATTTTTTGAATAAGCAGTCTGGAATACGGCTCACGTTGACCAAGCGATCAAAACAAGTGCGATGACATCACACACTAATTCTGAGCTTGTATACGGTTTTACTCACAGTTTCCTGGCTTTGAAGGCCTCTGCAAATTCTCGAACACTCCTCAGAGAGGTCAAATCCAGGGTCATGGCTTCGACGCGAGCTTTGTTCTAGTGAGAAAAGAAAAGAACAGTAAAGAGAGAGAAACCAGTCAAGATGTTGGTACAAAATACATCCATCATTTTCACACGGCTAACAAACTGAAAGCCAAGGCCCAACACATCCCACCCCGAAAGTCTCGGCTATATCTCACGGACACTGTGAAAAACAGCCCCATCTCGCTTTCCCTAAATCAGGGCTGCATTTCCAATAGGGAATGTTGCACATTGGCTGGCTGGGGAGCATCTCAATATCCTCTTTATGGCATTTTTATGACCCTCCGCGCTGCCTGTATCCGATCTTTCCTCTGTGCATCCTGTGCTTACACTAAGTAAACGGTGAGGCAGTGGCTTCCTTCATTCATAATGTCCATAATGGCATATAGAACAGGCCGGAGGAGATAAATAATGTATGAGCAAAGCCAAATCCACAGTAATGGCCTCTCTCAGTGCTGGCTTTTAGGTGCACCTTTGATCATACCAGAACAAGATCGATATTAAGGAAGACACATAAATCACTCAACAAAGGAAGGATCACGGCTTCGCTGGTCAGAGGTCAGCTGAAGTTTCACTGAGGTAAGGTCTGTGGGAATTCTGTGGTTTTAGAGTATACATGCAGCAACGGCAGAGTTGCACAATTTATTTTTTTACACATTTTTCTGTTTATGCTTTGATCAATGAAATGTGGACCTCTTTGGTAAAAATCAACTCATAGAACAGTTACAATTGGACAATCTGCTTTGCTTAGCACAATGACACTGGGATTGTTTGAATCACCCTGAAAAAGCAAGTTTTATGAACGTTGAAGAATCGGTTTTCTCTCAACAACTAGAGTACCGCAGGGATGACATATTTTTGTATGCAAAACTCGGAAGCGAGTTAGCATTTTAGCATTTCCGGTTCCATCCTCCCGAAGTCTATTGGTTTTTTGAATGGGTTTCTGGTTAACTGCCTGAAATAAGGTCTGTGGTTAACAAAGCCGCTATGACATAAAACACACCAGTTATAACCCACCCGTGATTTTTTAAAAGCTTTATTGTGTCTTAAAACGGCGGTTGCTAACAAGTTGCTAAAAGCGACTACATCCTTTGGGGGAATGCATGGATTAAAGTGAACACAATTCTTCTGACTGAATTTAAGTCATATTCCTTTAAGCGACACTTTATTTAAATAGTAGAGACCAATAGCGCTTTAAGGGGAGATGTTTGAACCGCTTTAATATTGCCAGTTTGCATATTTAAAAATTTATTTATAATCTATGAAAAATTCTACTTACCTTGACAAATAATCAACCATCTACATAACTTTTCAGTGCATGTTTTTATTTATCTTATAAGACCAAACAATGTTTTCTGAAACTCTTAAAGTGAAAGTGAAAGTGACAGCTAACCATTAAAGCCCAAAAAGTGCTTTTTTGTGCAAAAGTCTCTAGAGTGCGTTTCACTTTTTCTGCCTTTTGGCTGTGAAACTATATTCCTGAAGCTTGGCTACACCTGACACCAGTTTAAGTTTTTGACTAGTTACAGTGACTAGTTTCAGTGTTTGACTAGTTACAGTGACTAGTTTCAGTGTTTGACTAGTTACAGTGTCTGACAAGCTTTTCCAAGGCGACCATTAAGAAGGTATCACTTTAACATTTCCATAGCGATGCGGCACTGCTTATCATGTGACACACCGCAGAGCCACAGCAGCGTATGACTGATGTATTGCTTTTACATAATTTGTATTTTTACTCAAAATTTTCGCAAACTGTTAACTATGTCATGAAATATCTGATATTCCGATTGTGCATGTGAATGTCTTTTGTTGTTTAGACACTTGTATAATGATCGTGCTAGTTGAGCTCTAAGCGGGCGCCGCCATGTTTGTTTCACGTGAATTCATCCATTTCTCTCAAAATACACAAATGTAAGTGCCTGGTGAACTGGTAGAAGAATTGAGTGATCTTAACAATTGCTAACATTGCAGATACTGTGTATCTGATTTGAATAAAACACATTCGTCAAATTATATTTGAGGAGATGGATGCATTTTGTGCTTGTAGGCATGTGTATATGTCTGAACATAAAATAAACATTATGTGGTTTAAAAGCACTGCATCGTTGTGATATGTGACAGGATTGAGTCTGTCTCTGGTTCAGTGCAAGCCAAAGCGCTGAATGTTATAATCACACCGGTGTATATGCGTCAAAGGGTTAAAATTATGAAAAGTGAATTTAAACATTAAGGACAGGCAGGAGCACTGCAATTAACGGAAATCCTTCGTAGTGACGGAGAACTTTAATCCATGGGGATGTTAGACGGCATTGCGCATATAACTCTCACAAATAATGCAACATAGCAGAAAATCTAAAAATAACGTGGATGGGGACTCATTCACGAAGTAATTATTTACCAGGGAACGCGTTTTTAATAAAGTTTGAAAGAGTTATGTGACGCTTGGTGGTGGTGACGTTGATATCGAGCGACCATAGTGTAGTCTGTTAATCGATGACATGACCAGCAAATTGGGCACTATTTTCTCTAATACATTAGAAGCTGTCGCACCTATGAAGTCAAAAAAGATTAATGAGAAAAACGTAGCACCATGGTACAATAGCACCACTCCCGCCCTTAAAAGAGAAACAGGTAAACTGGAGCGCAGATGGAAACAAACCCAATTAGAGGTCTTTAAAATTGCGTGGAAAGAGAGTGCAAACTGTTATAAAAAGGCACTAAAAGCAGGAAAGGCGAGCACATCCGTAACCTCATAGAAACTAACAAAAACAATCCAAGGTTTTTATTTAGTACAGTTGCTAAACTAACAAATAAACAGACTTCACCTGACCTGGGTATTCCGCCGCACCTTGGTAGCAATGATTTCATAATTTGTTTTACAGAGAAAATCGAAAACATACGAGACAAAATAGTAAAAACTCAACCTCCAACTCTGTCCTATAAATTAGTACCAACCATCACCCCAAAAGAAAGGCTACAGTGTTTTTCACCTATAAAACAGGAAGATTTAATTAAACTTATTGCAACATCTAAACCTACAACTTGCTTATTAGACCCCATACCAACTAAATTATTAAAAGAGTTATTACCCGTTGCAATTGAGCCCATTTATAACATTATCAACTCGTCAATTAATCTAGGCCATGTCCCAGGACCCTTTAAACTGGCCGTCATTAAGCCTCTTATCAAGAAACCAAACTTAGACCCCAATGAACTAGGAAACTATAGACCGATTTCAAATCTCCCTTTCCTGTCTAAAATACTAGAAAAAGTAGTGTCCACTCAGTTGTGCTCTTTCTTACAAAATAATGACATACACGAAAAATTCCAGTCAGGCTTTAGACCGCATCATAGTACTGAAACTGCGCTCGTTAAAATTACAAACGACCTGCTTATAGCATCAGATAAAGGTAACATCTCACTCCTAGTCCTGCTCGACCTTAGTGCTGCGTTCGATACTGTAGACCATAAAATACTTCTAGATCGCTTACACAATTATACCGGTATTCAGGGACAGGCACTACAATGGTTCAGATCTTACTTATCAGACAGACATCAATTTGTCCATTTAAATGGGGAATCATCAAATCTAACGCAAGTAAATTATGGATTACCTCAGGGATCGGTTTTAGGACCCTTGCTATTCTCCATATACATGCTGCCCCTTGGAAACATTATTAGAAAACATGGAATTAGCTTCCACTGTTATGCAGATGATACTCAGCTATATATCTCATCAAGACCAGATGATTCCTTCCAACTATCCAAATTGGCAGAGTGCATCGACGATATAAAGCATTGGATGACTTGTAATTTCCTTCTTTTAAATTCTAATAAAACAGAAATATTACTTATCGGACCAAAGACACGTGAGCAGAATATTTCGGATTATGACCTGCAAATTGAAGGCTGCACTGTTACTCCAACAAATACAGTTAAAGACCTTGGCGTTATATTAGACAGCAACCTGTCATTTAAAAATCACATCTCAAATGTCACAAAAACAGCCTTCTTCCACCTTAGAAATGTTGCCAAATTGCGAAATATTTTATGTGTGGCTGACGCAGAGAAGCTTATTCATGCATTTGTGACCTCAAGACTTGACTACTGTATGCACTCTTAGTGTTGTCCTGCATCCAGAGGTGTAAAGAGTACCTGAAAACCATACTTAAGTAAAAGTACAGATACCTTGCAGTGAAAATTACTCCATTACAAGTTACAAGTCACCAATTCCAAAACGACTTCAGTAAAAGTCTTAGAGTATCTGATTTTAACAGTACTTGAGTATTTTACTCATACTGAATGTAGGCTCAAAGAAGCACTAGTCCTCAACACTTAAGAGACACGTCAGTGAAAAACTAGAAACAGTTGATTTGTGAGGAGAGCAATCGCATTTATTTTCTTAAATCATAATAAGACTGAACACCTCAAATTGCAACAAATCATGGTCGACACCATAACCTACGTCATTACAAACACCCTAAGTCTCATTTAAGCTCAATGCTCATAAGTAAACCAAACTCCTTCAAAAAGGTCTCTTCAATATAACAGATAAATAAATAATGTTAAGTAGAATTAAAAAGTCAAAGCCTTTTTGCACTGGACATGCTGGTTTGGGCCTCATCGCCAGCTGCAGTCATGTCCTCATTTCACATACACTGTTAGCCCTTACCTGCCATTTCTACAGTAATATATTGGCAACACTGTTGCCAGCTAGTTACTGTAGGTGTTTTACAGTAAACTACTGCAATGGCTGTTTGAAGATACATTATTAAAGAATCTATTAACGCACTTAAGTCACACAGTCTTAGATGAACAGTGTAAATAACAGATGAACACAATAAATCTGTCAAGATTTCACCAGAGGAGAATTAAACACAAACATCAATAACATCTTCACATATTACAGACACCACTTTCACTTTATTTCTGTCATCTGTGTAAGATCTTATTGAGATTTAACTCTAGTTCATAGTGGTTCAATTATGTTTTAAGTCACCATTATGGCGATCAGTGTTTGCTTTGGTTGGACTCTTTGACTTTCTTGTAGCTTTAAAATGTACACTTATACAATAACACTGAAAGGGACTTTACAGGAACCGCAACTTTATGTTTGCTTAGTAACTGAAGATACATCTGAAAGAATTCAATCATTAAATAATAATAATATAGCATTTAAGATTTATTAAGATATGTTTGGTAAAGTGATTACATGTTATAATGGAAAGATCTCTGTCAGAAAATCTTTCTTTGCAATTGAGACACAGTTAGACACTTGACATACAAACCTCATCAATGGTGACAAACAATCATGAATGAGTTTTGTACTATGTACCCAGCATGCATTGCAGCATGAAGCTGTTCAGTTGATTGTCACCATTGTTGAGATTCATATGTGAATTGTTCATTTCTCTGTGTCCGACTCATTCTATAGGTTAATATTTTGTCTATATAGTGTGAGAGCACTTTTGAAAATTGAAATACTATACATTCTTTTTACTGGTTTACATCACTTCATGGCAATAGTCCCACCACATGGTCAAATTTTGAGCAAACATGTTTAGAGCACATTTAGGAAGAGTTAGTTTTAAAAATAAGAGCTTTTGTAGATGTGTGACCTACAGCAACTAGCTGGCAACAGTGTTGCCAATATATTACTGTAGAAATAGAGGGTAAGGGCTAACCGTGTATAACCCGCCAGCGATTGACATCTACCTGATACTGCACTACCTGATACTGCACTCATATTCATATAAAGAAGCCAAGTTGACAAGTTTTTGTAATTTATGGCAAAATCCACAAGATTGTAGTACCTTCATTGCCCTGTAAATAGCAATATTAATTATAAGATAGGTGCCATGCAAAATGTAATGTGTAATTGCATTAGTCATTACAAATGTAGTGGAGTAAAGAGTACATATACTTGTTCAAAAATGTAGTTAAGTAGAGAGTAAAAGTTGCTAATATCTTTAATACTCAGTACAACTACAAAGTAGCCAAAAAGATACTTAAGTAAAGTAACTAAGTACATTTACTCCAATACTTTACACCACTGCCTGCATCATCAATAAACAAACTACAGTTCTAACTACAGTACTCAAACTACAGTAGCCAGAGTTCTAACCAGGTCCAGAAAATACGATCACATAACCCCAATGTTATCAACCCTTCACTGGTTACCCATTAAGTATCGTATTGACTTTAAAGTTCTTTTAATTACTTATAAAGCCTTAAACGGTTTAGCCCCTACCTACATAACAGAGCTTCTACCACACTACAACCCATCACGCTCTCTAAGATCTCAAAACTCCAGACTTTTGATAACACCTAGAATAACTAAATCCACCAAAGGGGGTAGAGCTTTCTCATACGTAGCACCTAAACTCTGGAATAGCCTTCCCGATACTATTCGAGGGTCAGACACACTCTCCCAATTCAAATCTAGATTAAAGACACATCTTTTCAGCCAAGCATTCACTAATACATAGCTAATGAACAGCAGCTACTCTAATTATTCTCTTCTGCCCTCGCCTCGGGATGCCCATCCCGAGGTAGGGAGAGATTCCGCCAGGCCCAGATGAACGTCATATGCCCACCCCCAACTAGAGATTACGCCAGCTACATCGGAAAATCCCGTGCCATCCTCCTGCGAGAGCCTGCGGAATGACTGACCATCCCAGCTCCATCCAAGGCAATTCCATCACCACCCAAGAAAAAGGCGACCATCTGACCGGCCCAGCTCAGACAATTCCATCCCCAACCGAGAGCAAAGACGGACTACCTGTCAAATAAATGCTAAATTTACAATACTTGGTATTTAATGCTAAACTTACATCACATGACAGCAGTTTGAAGATATGGCTGCACTCAGTGACTTTGATTGGAGGTTGCTGGGTGGGTGTTGTAGGGAGTGGGGGGGCTTGTTGGTTGTGGTTCGGGGCGTTTCATTTGTTGGGACTGTGTGGGTCTGGTCTGGTTGGTCTTGTTTTGTGGTCGATGTCGGACAACAGAGGAATAAAGTTAATTATGCCATTACTATTTTTCCCTGGTTGTTCCTCTGTTGTCTGTTGTTGATCGCGTTGATAACATAATAAAAAAACATGATTTCTGAAAAATGTTTAAAACAGATTTCTTATTTGTTAACCAAACTCTTTATATAATAATAATCATAACAAGCTTAAGGTTGTAAATAAAACAGATTTTTAACAGATTTTACAATAACTATGTTTTACCCCAAAAACTTTATTATAGAGTAACTGTAAGTATAATACACAGTAAAAGCAATGTCTCTCACGTTCATGCTGTTGTACTAAATATTAATAAATTAATATCTTTCAGAATTACATAAAATATTACTTATTACTAGCAGAGCAGCACAGCAATGCGCTGATAAAGAAAATCTCGGCTCCGTTTCATTTACTTTCTGGCCACAAACAGCTGTGTGCTAAGTTAGCAGGTTCCGCTAGTCCTGTACGCAACCTCTGATGAGGGAATTTTTGATGAATGACTGTATAAACTCTGCTAATATTACAGTGGGGTTAGGAGACATGGGGCAATTTAATTATGCCATGTACAGCGCACCACCAGGTTAACAGGAAAAGCACCCCATCAGCATTTCTCCTAACAAACGCACGTCCACCAACCACTTACAATTACTAATCAGCCTCTGCGCAATTAGTGCTGTAGACCATTCAGGACGGCTCGCGCACTATACCGACAGAGCAATCATGTCTAGTCTTGTCATACGCCCTCGATTGCAAACTGCAAGATATACAATAACTGTTCAACATCACTTTTTTATCAGATTATTACTGTCCAATGGGGCTTGACTAATACCTGGAGACGTGTGGTTCAGCATTATCAACAACAAAAAATTAGGACACTTGGTTATTAAAGACCATCAGTATAATATTAAGTGGAAGTTGTGTTGACCCATCAAAATTATCAGTTGATGACTCAAACATAAAACTTGTAGGCACAAACTTAAGTGGCATTATTCCGACGCATACTTGCAGGCCAAGTTATATTTTATATAAAACATCTTATATTTATTAGTGTCACTTGACCGAAATGTTTTCATGATCTTAAATGTTTTAAATGTGAGAGCATACAGTATGTCTGGATGTTTGAAATTAGCCATGTAAGAAAAATGCATGTTATTTTCTTTCATTACAAAATAAAAATATGTAATTACTATAGTATAAAAGTGTCATGTCATTTGACTGCATTGTTTCATGATCTTAAATGTTTTGATGTGAGAGCATGTCTGGATGTTTGAATTCAGTTTTGTAGAGAAAAAAAATGCATGTTACTTTCTTTATTCACAAAATAAAAATGTAAAAGGTTATGAAATAATTGACGTGGATAAAATAATAAAGAAAAAACAGTCAAGGAGCCCGGAATAGATGTACACTCTTTCAATACTTTTTAAAATGCATCTGGTGAGAACTTAAGATGCTGCTTGACAAAAATAATAGCACATTTTCTCAACTTTTAGACAAATACTGACTACATTGAAGATTTCTTTAGTCACAACACAACTTCCACAGTTACATTTGGTTTATTCCACAGTTTTTATGTGTTTAATATCATTCTAAAATGTGGGAAAATATTAATAACTAAAAGAGTAACTGACTGTAAACTTTTACATGCTAGTGTATATTTTACATGCTACATTTAGATACCTACACATTTCTTATTCTGTTATTCTTAAAGTCCCAGTGAAATAAAAATTACAATTCCCCTTCAACTGTCAGTCTGCTGCCAGTTGCATTTCAAACTGCAACGGCTGTAACATCCAATCTAATCGCAGTGAAAAAACAAGCCACGCCTAATATTGTTTTCTCATTTGAAATTCGTTTCACTCGGAAATCGTCAGAGTACGGAAGTAAAAACGATCACAACTGGTTCACGGAGACTTTAAAATAAGGCTTAGGAAGTAGTTATTATAATAAGCCTAAGGCAATTTTTGGCATTTGTACATGCAGACATTATTACGGTCATTCTAAGTATGCCGGACATTGTCACAATATCACCTTATTTATGGTAATGCACTCAATAAAACATACAACTCATTTAATTTTGCCTTGCACAGATGTGCTATGCGATAATCTCTTAAATGATGATATATGAAGAAATATTGCAAGTGTTTTAAAACATGTCAGTTTTCTTGGGGGTACTGTTGTAATTTGTAATCAATTTATATCACTTTCCATCCTGTCTTACACTATTCTGAATTTCTGGAAAGTGAAGTCTGGCCCGACACCATCCATCAGGAAGTGATACTTTTAGTATGTAGTTATATTTGGTTTTATTAGTAGTAACAAAAGCAGGAGGAAACCTAAAACAAGACTATGTGTTATATCTTAGTTGCTTTATCTCACTCTAAAACATTCACTCCTGTTTGATCAAGTTATACAGTATATACCAATATGTCAATATTCAAAGCTCAAAGGATGTTTGTTTCTTTATGAACCATTAAGTTACTATAACATCTTCATGGTTCTGTAACTCTTTATTTCAATCCGGTGAATTTTCCTGTAGCCGAGCTCAACCAGACTATATTTTAAAATATCTAACACACCCTTGACTAAAATTCTTTGGACAGATTAGTCATGAAATGATTAGTCGTTTATAAAGGTAGGTCTCCAGTGTTGGATTTCCAGGTTTTACAATCATCTGCCCCAGCGTGAAAAGGCAAACAGGACCGCACACAAACTCTTCGCTCTTACAGACAGGCTGTTTGTCAGGAGCACAGAGCTACAGCATCTTACAGGTCTTATTTATCTAAATCAGGTTTAGCCTGTGTGCCTGCAGACCTCGACTGCAGCTGGGTGATTGTGCGATAAAAGCGAAACATAGACAGTCCGTCTTTACTCTGAAACACAGCCAAAAGCCACACACACACACGAGAGAAACCGCTGTCGGAGCAAATGGATAATTGTTTTATAAAGATCTGAATGTCTGTCTGCAGATTACAGTCAATATTCAAAGTCATCCATCTATTAAAACCTCCACACAAATGTGTGTCAATGTTTACTAGTATATAGGACTATGAGGAACTAAATGTAGATAGTTGACAAAAAAAGTATGTTAAAATCATGCTGACATGAACTTTGAATACAGTGAATTGTGAGTGTACAGAACAGATGAGTAAAGATCAGCGTCCATTTAGAGCGATGAGATGTAGAGTGAATGGGATGCAGTTGTGTGAGTTATTGCGTGTCAGCCTCAGATAGCCGTGTTTGGCAGGTGTATGGCGTGTGAACACTGAAAGACAGGAAAGAACAGCTGCTGGTAAACACACAAGAGGACAGATGTGAAGACTGATGACTAAATGATTTGGACAGACATCAAACCCAAACAGGTAGTTTTGATGTGTGGTGGTGTTGGTTAACAGACTGTCCAAGTCTGACACAAGGTAGTCTCGCGGCGCCAAACTTTTGACTGTTTGGAAAAAAGTGTCAGTTCTGACTTCTTTAAGCCAAAGAGAACTGGCGAAATCTTTAAAGAGTACATAACTAGGGATTTTTAAGGTCCTACTTTGGTCTATGGAGTGTCCAACAACAAGTTTATGTACATAGGTGTAAAAACACTATTATTTCGTAATAATAGCTAGTTACTTTTACCTTACTTCTTGACTGACTCTCAAATGATTCGTTCCGTGATTCATCTGTCTAATCCCCTCTTTTCTGCTAGCCTAGTCTGATGTGATTGGTCTACCGCGAATGAGCTACAGTGTTTGGGGGAGAAGAGTGAAGTCTTCGCGGGCAGTCCCAGCTAAACGTAGGCTGGGACTATGTGTAGTTAACGTAAATCTGCGGCGGTTCGCGAATCGGACTAGGGACGACTTGTTTGCGTGATTCAGAGTCGACTCCCTATTTTCCAAGCCAATAAAACTTTGTTATTCATTCACCTTCGGATTTACAACTTGGCAGACTGCTTACTTTCAAACACGCCAACATTACACACTGCATGAAATGTCATTTTCATGATCTCATGTTATGTACTCTTTAAAGATGAGGTAACACGCAGTTTCTGCCAATCTCATATTAATCTCGAGTACCTATACAGTAGTATTGCATACTTCGTATCTTCGAAGTGCATTTAGTTTGATCAAATTTATAAAAGACACATACAGCTGTATGATTATTTCCGGAAAAATACGAGCGCCTGGAGGCATCCAGGGGGGAACTACAGCACGAGCACAAAATACATCACCGCATTGATTCACTATAAGTTTGGGTTGTTTACATTATGCACGTACGCGCCGATTGCCAACAAAACACAGACATGTGACTAAGTTTGACTTGCCGCGTGCGGTTCAACTCCGGCATCTTTTAGTGCTGGGACTGCTCCATCTATCTGTTTCTAACGATCTCCAAATCCAGCGTTATATCCACCGTTTATATAACATTCATCACCGAAATGCAGTGAACAAACAAACACAGCTAAACTTCAGTCAGCCGAGTGAAGCGGCATTGATGGGCATGCTCTTTCTCACGCTGGCTGGTTGGCGTGTGCTCTTTCGCTCGCTGGATGACGCGTGGGTGTGCTTTTCCGGGAGAATTGTCGAATAAGGGACTCAGAACCCTGGTTACGAAACGGGAATCCATGTTCGAAAAAAACTTTCCAAAACCTGTACGAACCCTAGCGGAGTGAATCGAGCACAGAAATACTACGTCTTACGTTCAACTCGTTTTTGACAAGTTGACCATGTTAGCTCGAGAAGCCAGCACGTTTAACAGTGTAAAGAAGTCAGAATGCTTGAATAGCATCTTACCTCTGCTTTAAACGTCAACACTCAAATTCATCTCAATGGCACTTGCTTGGCTAGCAAGTAAACAGAAATGATATGCTTTGAATTCTGTTGCCTTTGCGCATGTGACCTGTAATCTTTAAGCCAATTACGTATGAACAGCTAAAATGTACAAAAGGTTTTTCATTTTTTCCCTAAAGTGGTGTTCTGTAAATGGTTATTCTCAAGCCATCTATTATGAAAGCCATTTAAAAAAAACAAGTTGTAAATAAAACACAGAAATTATTGGAAAATACTGTAGGTGATACATAAGTAAAAACAATTCAACTTCGTGATCAAAATTTCTGTTTAACCAAAACTAATGCATACCAATTATCTCATGGAAATACCCATGAAACAATTTGAAGCTACATATCGCTGCTGTCCTTCTGAAACCTCACATCTCCATATTTCGTGATTTTTATTTTTATAAATCATTATTATTATTAGTCACACTTTATGTTTGTCACTGGGTTTTGCAAATATCTAACCAATAAAAAGTATTAAAAAGTGCTTGTTAACTTTGACAGCACAGTATTTAATCATTTATAAAGTACAGTGTTTTTTCCTGAAAAACAGCGAATACGGACATAAGGTTTTGGAAGAATGCCGACAATATCTAACAAATCCAGCTTTTGTTTATAACCCATTGGTCAAAAATATTTATTCCCCAATACAATCACTCTGGTATATTCCTCAAAAATGAGCCAATCCAAGCACAGCTTGCAAGTTTGGAAAGCTCTTGCCGTGTGTATGTGTGAATATCCATTAAACGTTTTCACAAACGAACACACAAAAATCAGCAACTGTTATCCATTAGCTGATATTATAAACACACACTCAGTCACATATCATCTACAGGACACATGCAAATATACTTACAGTACACTAATTGCTCATACAATCCCACAGGAGCAACTTGAGGTTAAGTGCCCCGCTCGGGGGAAGAGCAACAGTTTTATTTCTAATTGTCCGGTTAGTAATTGTCCAGGTGGTCAGCCCACCTGATATCGAGTCTGCAACATTTGCACAACCAGCTCAAAGTTTAACCGTCACGCTGTATAACTGTGTCCCTGTCAAATCTGTAAAGAGCTCAGGCAATCAATGGCAATGTACTCCAGAGCTGTCACAGAAAAATTACCCAACATCCCCAAACATCATTCATCAATGTAAAACTGTCTTTGATGGAGACCTTGTCAAATCTCACAGCACATACTCATACCCTACGAACTAAAGGATGTGTGCCAGAGCAAGTATGAAAGACAGTAAATGTGTTTACAGGCATGAGCTTTCTCCGAGTATCTTTAATAATATTAAAGTCCACATGAAATCAAAACTATTGTCTTCATTTACTCTGTCAATGTACGTTGCTAGTTTTGTGCTGTCTGATGACGTCAGTTTTCTGTATCCGCCATGTGCTCCCAGTGTAAATTTGTGCACTCCCTGGGGAAATAGTGAAGACTTTCTGGAAAAATGACACGCTGGTTTGAGACAGAAAGGTCGGGGGATACATTCAGGATTTGAAATAACTGTAACAATAATTATACCTACATTTGCTTCCACACCAGAAGACGATAACGTCACGTTAATTCTAAACTCGCGCGATGCAGTTTGCTACTACTGTCACACAAATGAATGTATAGCTAACCTAAATGTGGTGTATTAAGTGTTTATGTTTACTCCAAAATTTGTAGTTATGACAATTTTAGAGAGAGAGTAACTTTTAGTCGGCCGTGATCCTTCTTTGTGAAAACGAAAGTAAACTTTTAAATACTAGTTCCTTACAGATAAGAATAACGGTCCATAAGTGACTTAATCTTTATGTGTGTTAAATACAACAAACACAGTACAGCTGTTGCTTTATGACTTCATTGCTGAAAAAGTCTTTCCTTTAAAATGTCACAACAAATGCTGCTCTCTGAAGGCTGAAAGTGCGCTCAACACATCACAGGGAGGCAAAGCATATCTTGTAATTCATACATTAATTCGTACATTAATAATTCCAACAATATCATGTCTCGTATCTGTATTGGTATAGTTGTGATGTGAACTCCGCTATTCTCCTTCGTTTAGAATGGTTTTTAAAAGTTATAACTTAGTTAATCACCAAAGCTCTACTGCGCCAGGTTTGTCGGACTGGTTTGTTTGTCGGTCAGCTATGGGGCACATAATATTGACGTTATGTTTGGTCAGATCGTCTGTCAATCAAACTGCTTGCGAAAGGTCAATCGGTCTGTTTAGCCGCAGATCCATGCATTACTAGCACCTTGCCATTGCTGTGAAAAAACTGTACCATTGGAGTCAACGAACTTGATACGACTCGCTCTCTCAATGGCTCTGGTAACAGTTAGGTTTAGGGGTGGGGTTAGGGGAGGGGCTTCAGTATTACTTTTTTGAATAATCGCATGTTTTTGTACGATTCACATCGCACAAATTTATACAAATGCGGATTCACCACCTCGTAAAATAGTTACAAATTCTTGTGAGATGAAGTCAATGCGACTTTGCCATGGTACACAGACTTCGAAGTCAACATGAAGACAGAATTGATCCCATTCATTTCAAACAATCTTTAAAAAAAAGATGTATATATATTTTAATAAAAAAACAACATTAAAATAATTTGCTCTACAATCCTTTTTATTCTTGGATTGTATATCTAAACAAATTTTCACTGGATAAAATTACGTTTCAAACGAAGACAACTTTGTCCCATCTATTTGTTCGAATTTGTTCGAATTTAACATGCAGAATGGACCACTGAATAAATGTAAAAAATAAAAACACTGAATGAATTAAAATCCAACCACTAGTGTGGACATCATTTTATGTTTTGACATCCAAGAGAGCTCCAAGACGCTTCAAATTTTTCATTTTGCTTTCCTACATTTTCAAGTTTTTATAAATACCCGATTCTGTCAAATTTCTGTCGTACATGCAAACACCCCCAGTGCAGTCTGTACATTTTAAAATGCAGCGGTTATACTCCCTTCAGGTGACGCTACACAAAAACACCCTGCAGTTGTCATCTGTTCATCGTGTCTGATGTATGTTTCATAGCGCTACTGTCGTTCCAACCCAAAGTACATGACGTACAGTGTCATAACGTCTACATGCCACATGACACTCTTGAATCAACTGTATCATTCCACCAAAATCTCCTTTGCTAAGGGTTTATATTTGATATATGCCTGATGCATGTGAAAATTGAGGCGCTGATAGCAGGAAATGGTTCAGGTTCAGCTGACTCCCCAGTTTAGGGACAGAAAAAGGCTCTCAACGTATTTTAGCCACCCAGCGACATCAAACTCTTTTATATATGTAGTTTATAGGCTATAAAGCATTACTAAGCAGTAAAAAACAAGCGGGATATAATGTGGATGCCGGGAAAGCGATGGCAGGAAGTGGGAGAACTCTGGGAAGCTTCAGTGACTGACGACACCTGCTCCTTGTTTAGCTACGGTCCCGTTTAGAAGGAGATAAATTGGGTTGGCGGGAGCCGGCGGATGCCGAAACGTTGCTCCGAAATGATTTGATAAATGTATGATGGAGATGCAACAAACAGGTTTATTTTTTAAAGCGTCGGCACACGAGCTCTGGAGAGTTATTCCTCAGCCCGCGCTGCCCCAGCGGAGCGCGCGCAGATTTATCACGCGCCGGATGAGAAGAGAGCCAGAGTGAGCTGGGAGGACTAAATTTGACGCAGTGTTGGGGGTCCCCGAAGTAAACGGTCATAGAGACAAATATGTTTTTTCATTAAGGATCCATTTTTCAATCATGTGATATGGTGTGATGGTAATCAGGAGGTATAAAGACACAGATCGAGTACTCGTATGAGCACAGAGCACAAACAAATACGTTTTGGGTTGAACAAACCATACAAATGAAACGGAAATAGTTTCGGTTGCCTGAAATATTGCTAGGGGCAGCGAACCACACCTATTTCTACATGCCACATCATTTTTCATTTTTGCAGAGTAAAGACTGAAAGAGTACACATTAGTAAAAAAATCATTAAAAGTTACACTTATTTATATATTCAATTTACAGTATATTTGGATATGTATACAATAATGTTTCCAATTTAGATATTCAGATTCAGAACTACATAATGTGATTTAATCTGACGTTTATTTATTTACACTCAAGATTTACTTCATACGCACACAAGCATATAAGAGTTACAACTACATCGAGAACAAAATTTAGATATTGAGATATGCCTCTATTATTTAATGGTGTCTAAAATACAGAAACATCAATATAAAGATAACTGATAACAATATTAATAAAGGTCATTCAATTCATAATCTGTGGCAGTTTTCGCTCAAACTGTAATCACTTGACAGCTACTAGACGTTGAGAAACAACAGCATGTTTTGTAAAAGTAGAGAACAATGCAGCGGAGCAGAGAGAGAACACAAGCAACACAAAGACTGGGGCACAAAACCAAGGACGCCTGCGCAGAATGAAACCTCGGAAGAAAATAAAGTTTATTGCCTGGAAAGAGGAGGGAGAAGCCATGTAAAAGCATTAAAGCAACGGAGGTGAACAATTAGACAGATGGCCGAGTTTCAGAGAAAAAAAGGACCAGAAAGAGAGAGAGAAAGAAAGAAAAAGAGCATAGGCCTACATGGATGAGAGTGATGAAGAATTTTATGAGAAGCAGGTGCTCATCTCTTCAAGGGCACAGTAAGAGAAAAGAGAGAAGTACACTGTATAGTTTTAAACGCTGAGTGTGCACAGCAGAAGCTCTGAGCTTCACAGTGACTTTGCTGCTGGAAACTCCGCACGCCAACATTAGCTGCATTTATTCATTAATACATTACGTCAAATGTGCGTAAAAATAGATTCATTTAACTTCAAGTTTGGAACAAGCTGAAATGTGCCTATAAAATGAAAATGTAGCCGAAATTACAATAAAATAGTCAAGAAGTCAATCCATTAACATTTATTGTCCTGGTTAAAGTATTATAAAATACATATATTTATACAAAATCGGAATGTTTGAAACTGAATACTAAACAGGAGCCGAGTAAAATATAAGTGTAACCGTCTTTGTGAACATCTAATCCTCTCATTCTAAACAAAAACAAAATAATACATTTCAGATGCTAATGTAAAATTAGATAAATAATCATGACCTGGATTATACTCGAAGAACAACGTGATAAACACAAATGTAAGACAAATAACAAGCAAGTGTTCATGAACACATTATTATACAGCAGCATGCGCGGGAACTCTGGGTAATTTATCTATGACACTACAAAGCTCTGTGCTTTTGTTTCTCTACTTGTTCTCTATGCAGACTGAAGCAAAAAGGAAACAGATGTAAAGTAAACAAGATATTTCAACACAAAAGCCAGCAACTTATTCACTAACCACCTGCAATCCATGTTAACAAGGCACTAAACACGGCCCTTTTCTGTGTAAATTAGGTTCGTTATAGATGGAAGTTATTCGCAACTCAGCATTGCTTGTAACAAAAACTCAAAATGTCTACACAATAAAATATTTGAAAGCTTAAAATTAACTGGGAAAGCGTTAATTCGTTTTGCAAAATGGACAAATAAGAAGAAATATAATTTTGTAAAATATTTAAATATTAGCCATCTTGGATCCCCCTTTGGAAGTCAGCTGGAGCCCCCCTGTTGAGAACCACTGATCTAAGGCATTGCTAGATGTGTTCTGGTTCTCCACCAAAGCATTGAGACACGTGTATGTTTCTTTGGTTGCTTTCAACAGAAGCGCCACACGGCAGTTTTGATCGCTTTTTTTTCTTTTTGTCAGTCTTGAAAGTTCACTCCAAAAATGAAAATTATTTCATCTTTTACTCTTGTCATTTAAACCTGTGTGAAGATATTTTAGAAAATGTTGTTAACCTGCACCCATTCACTTGCATTGGTTTTATGTCTAAACAATAGAAGGGAAAGGGTGCCACCACTGTTCAGTTACCAACTTTCTTGAAAATATGTTTTGTGTTCTGCGGAAGAAAGAAAGTTATACAGGTTTGAAATGACAAGGTGAGAAAAATAATTTTCTTTTTTTAATCACTTTAATAACCCCTTCAGGGCCCCAGACTGCACCCAAAACGGTCGCATTTGCGACCAAAAATATGAATTTGCAAGTGGTATTTTTGCGGAGTTTGCCACTGGCGACCATCCAAATTTACTCATTTTAAATTGGATGCAGCTGGACTTTTCCCGCACGCGCAAGCGATCTGCTCTCCATTGTTGGGTGTCTTTACAAAAACACTGCGTGCACTCAGTGGACTGACATTTGGAGCTGCAGTTGCGGCATTACGCCACAATAGAACCGCTGAAGCACAGTGAGGCACTGAGGACAGTTGTTTAATTTCCTCCTAAGGAGCTATATTAGGAGCTGTATTAGCTGTATTTCTCGGCTGTTCAGGTGAATATTGTTTCTTTTGCATCCAAGTACTTTAATTTCTTGATAGGTTTCCTTAAATTAACGTGGCGCTGAATCAGCGTTAAACTGTACACAGCGAGTTCGCCAGTATGAATGCACATCATCATCAGAATGACTCGCAAACAATTGACTCCTTTGAACCGATTCATTTAAACAGAATATAAGAGATCATGGACTCATTTAAAGCTCAGTGCACCACAAGAGAACGCAGGATGTGAATGAGTTTTGATCTTTTTTTATGCATTTGGTAAGACTGGTTAATTCAGTTGGCTATTTTGTACTGAAAAGTTCGATGAAAATGATAGGCTATATTTGATTTTAACCAACTTTTCTGTTTGGTTGAATAAATGTAATATGAACTTTTTTTAACTTACTAATTGTCATTTTTATCTCATTTTTAGAACTTTTTTTGTTGTTTGTAAAGTATGAAAGCCACACACAGTAGGCCTACACGTTCTGTGTACAGAATCAGGATGGCACCACGTCCGCCACATTTTGAGCCAGGAAAAACACCGGATAACTGAAAGTATGTGATTTATGTGGCTCTAATATTAACTTTTTTTTTTTGTCTGGAGCCCTGCCCTTTGAAGCAAAGTTGGCACACTTTGCATGACTGTGACGAAAAATTGCTTTGCGACAATCAGAAAATGTATGACATTTTTCGTTATGCAGAGTGCCAACTCTAACAACAAACACGTACTGTAAAAATAGTACACGCCTGGCTTAAGAGGAAAAATCAAGCATTCAGTAAACGTGTCATGCAAAAAAGTTTAAATCTCCATTTGAAATAAATGTTAAATATAAACGTATTATTCATTCTGTATGTAAACGCTCACACGGAGATTTTATGCACTTAATGTCAGATAATGAAACCCATTACGTGTTTATCAAGCTTTTATTAAATTCATTTAAATGGGGTCAAAAAAAGGCATTAAAATTATACGACAGTGACTAAGGTGTGTGTGCCGTAACGTGTGTGTGTGTCTGTGTGTGTAGCGATGTAGAGAAAAGGCACCTTTTAAAAGCAATTAAACGAGTGACTTTGAGCCCCTCATCTCACCTGCTCCATTATTATTTGCCTTTGATGAGCGCTGGTCTTTTTTTCCCTCTCCGATTCACCTTCTTTCTCAAAGAAAGCCAAACAGTGGGAAATTTCTGTGACCTTGCCGTGACCTGACCACACAAATTGGTCATCAACTTTTAAGACTGTATTTTATCATATATTTTTTAAAGAAGGAGAGGAGGAGAGAAAAATAGGCAGCGTTGCCGCCCCATAGATCATTCTGTCACGATTATGACATTCCTTCATAAATACCCACCAATCTCTGCTCCACCTGGCTGCTTCGCTTTCAGGCCCTGTGGAAGTGCCTAATTACTCTCTCTCTCTCTCTCGCTCTCTCTCTCGCTCCCTCTCTCGCTCCCTCTCTCGCTCCCTCTCTCTCTCTCTCTCTCTCGCTCTCTCTCTCGCTCCCTCTCTCGCTCCCTCTCTCGCTCCCTCTCTCTCTCGCTCCCTCTCTCTCTCTCCCTCCCTCTCTCTCTCTCCCTCTCCCTCTCTCTCTCTCTCTCTCCCTCTCTCTCCCTCTCTCTCTCTCAGAGTGGAGACCCTTTCTTACACACACACAGCAATTAATAAAGAGGTGGGCTCCTCTTGAGGGCCGCTCGAAAGTGTCGGCTCAGCACATCGAGAGAGAATATGCAATTTCCTCAAGTTAAGTCTATATTAAATTGATTTCTTGTGTCTCTGACAGGGCCTGGCTTTCCTCTCTGTAATCTACAGGTTTCTCTCTCTCTCTCCTGGAATCAAGTTGCAAATCATACTGTTGGAGATATGGAGGAGGAGGAGACGGAAGGACACGGAATCATTTTCCAGATGAGAAACACTGGAAATGAGCGTACACGTGAGCTCAGTGGGAAGGGAACGTCAGATATTACGAGACATGCATTGATTCGTCCTACTGTTTTGTGTGCTGAAATGCATGCATCGATATGGGTGGAATATTCGAATGACAGTGGAGAACACGGATGTTACAGGCACTCTTAATGAAAAAGTCAGGCATTTCCGTTTCCCAAACACTCCCATGGACTTACAGATAGTACTGACATAGCTACATATTAGCTACAACCTCTAATGCCGGGGCCTCACCACAAAAGATTCTTTTAATCTTATACGAGTTTCCAACTGTGAGAGACCATAAACATGAGGACAAAAAATCCTAGATTTAATCATTTTGCTCTCGGTTTTGTTTCTCTATTTGTTCTCTATGCAGACTGAATTCTCGCAAATTCTCTCGAGATTTCAGAATAAGCTTTATTATTATTTCACTGTATTTTTATTACATACGTGTTAGTAAGAGTAAGAGCTCGCTCTTTAGTGTTGTTATAATGTTGCGATGGTTTTGCTAGACACAAAGCTCTACAGTGGAACAGTCCCCCATTGCTTATTCCGTCACTCTTTCTTCAAAGCCTGCTTTTGACACGCCCGTCTTAATTAATAATCTTAATTTATTAACTTCCACTGAATTTTATGTATGATCTGTGTATTTTCAGTTCTTCTCATCAAAGTAAATTGTTAAAACTTAAGAACAACACTGGGGCACGATGGTGTGCCACTTCTTCACACCAGAAGAGCAGCACAACGGACACGAAGCAGAGCGAGACCGTCAACCTTTGTGCCTCAGCCTCGGACGGCACCGGGCCATTTCGCTTGTTTTCTAAAGAATTTTAGCTTTTAGTCTTTTTTTATTGTCATATTTCATCGTACGTTATTGTATTGCATTTGTCCTTTATATCTACATTGTACTACTTTTGATAAAGTAAATCATGAAGGGTCTCAGTTGTTTTGTGACAGGTGGCGTTTCACAGACAGATGCTTTGAGTGACATGATGACTTGCACTGCAAATGTGCTAAAAAAAACTTGCCTAATTTCCATTTTCAAACACCTCTCATATCAAACAGATCTATAAAATATCCCAGAATCGTATAAACATACAAAAAGTTTACGCAGAAGACACTCCCCTCCCTGCAAAGTTGCTGTCCTCTCATTTAAACTCCGCCCACATCATCATCTCACCGCCTGTATGGCCATTTCCTCTCTTTCTCTCATTCTCTCTTTTTCTGCTCTATAGGGGGAAATTTGATTTGCATCAGGAAGTGAAATACGTTGAAATAATGCGTCTTTATCGCAGCAGATATTGAGAGATTTACTCCCAATTTTCCTCAGATCTGCACACGGTGCAGAATTTACAAACGCATCTGCCGTGTTTCCTGAGATCCTAACAACCAGATCTTAATGCAACACCTATGGCTCGCCGTTATTTCCGAGCTCGGAATAAACCCCACCAATTACACATTTACACAGGTGTATTTTGCAATTCTGCAAGTTTTCCTCTCTGATACGATGCTTGAGATTTAAGGATGTATCAATTGGCCGTGTTACATCCAAATGAAGTCTGCTCTGAATAAATGTCACCGCGGTGTGCTTAACTTCATATTGTTAATGTCAGCAAAATGAGAGTCCCTTGAGATACAAAATAATGAGTTTTTCTCTCTTTTTATATGCTTTTGTCTATATGATTACATTGTTCCAAATCAGGTTTTATGTAATTCACCCTTTATGCTTTGAAAATGTGTAGTTTTTTTAAAACAATCTAATATATCATTTCAATATCCAGCAGGCTCAAAACATTTTTAAAAGCACCTGATGTTTTCTGTGTTTTTTGTTCACTTTGATTGTCACTTTAAATGACATGTGTATTAGAAATAATCTCTGAAACACACACTACTGTAATTGAATTGAAGATCAAACAGGGAATTCAAGCATTTGATATTTGTGCAATTTTTACTCGGAGGATTAAAAAAACTTTCTTAAACAGCAAACTTTTCTACTGAAATACAGTACACACATAACACTTATTTTATTAAAAATGTTTTAATTTGTATACAATAATAATAATTATATTATTATTATTATGATTATTCAAATATTGTTTTTTACATTATATTTTATATTTTCATTATTATATTTTATAACCTCTTCAATATTAATTTATTTAGTTATTTGTTTTTTTTTTCAAAATCTGCACAGATCAGAAATCATTGAGTATTTACTAGTTTAATCAAACCCTGCTGTAAAACAACATCGTTTTATAGTGTCAAAAGAGGACAAATGATGAAAGCACACAGCAAAGCAAGTCTCTTCTTGTGCGTTCTTCCTGAGTATGCTTGTATCGGCAGTGCCCGTGTAATGATGAACTTCACAGAACAATGTAATAAATTTAGCTTGTCAACCATGACAAGGTCAAAGGTCGAGGAATTGCTGCCTGCCACTGGTGCACTGCTTGACAGGAAATAAACGATGCATTGTAAACAAATCGTGTTATTGCTTTAATTCATGCTGCCTAATTTGATTTGGCGGGAGAGGAATTCTTCAGGAAGAGCCGCGAGAGATGCGGGGACATCAGACTCCGTGACACGGACGTCGTTCCTCGTGCATATCTGCCGTACCTGTAACCGCATTACCAGGGGTCTGCACTGTCTCATGGGGTAGACGGAGCATGCTCCAAAGTTCATCAACACGTCCCCGCTATTTCAGGATGAATTGAGTAATAATGGAAGCGAATCGAATTTGACTGGCCAGCGGGTCTGACTCCGGGGCTCTAACTGACAAGAAATGGCATTTAGAAGAACAGATCCAACGTATACATCTGAAGTCAGACTTTAAATGCTCATAACCAATCAGATGAAAATGATCAAACGATACAAAGGAATAATGTCAAATAAACCTTTTGTCGATAAGCAGGAAGGCCAATTTCTCATGGCATACTACAGGAAACAACACCCATTTTACTCATTAAGTTATAGGTATAAATGCTCCAAAGCATGAAATTACCCCCGAGCCTTCTAAAAAATAACCTGGTTTGCAAATAAATGATCCATGCAAAGCAGTAAAATGCACATTATTAAAATAATAGGAGGGATTTACATTTGCATTCGCCAAGTATTCAGCGCACATGGCGCGGCCGCCTCCCATGCGTGTCTCCGTTTCATTAGTGCATGTGGACGATGCTACACAAAATAAACATTATTCCTCTTAAGAAAAGAAACGGATGTCTTAATGTCAGTGTAGAAAACATATTGAGATTCTTCCAAAAGGTACGCAACGAAAAGTTTCATCCCTCTTCACGTCACGCGGTCATTCAGAACTCTTTTTCTGTCATCCCTCTATTCGCTTTCGCACTTCGTTCCGTCTTCCGCATTCTCCAAAATAAAGAAACGTAGCTGACGTCGTTCAGACACAATAAAAGCCTACTCTCTCTCTCTTTGATGTTGGGCGAATGTCCCATCTGGTCCAAATGGAGAGAAATGGCTGGCCATCCATGTTAAGATCTACATTACACCTGAGTTATGGCCACCATTTGCAATTCAGAGTGGCTCTTTGGAGACTTCACCACCTTGGTAACGCACCCATCAGACCTGGGGTACACAACACAATCAGGTAGATTTACTGTGCCGAGAAAGAGGCTTCAGGAGATTGTGGGCCACATGAGGGCAGGCCGTCCCAAACTCCCATTCTCGCAAAGGCCCTACTGGGTCACATTCAAGCACGCTTAATGAGAGCGACTCAGATCGAGAGACAGGCGCAAAATAAGAGAACGCGACCTGGAGAATACTCGTGTGATTAAAACCAAGCCAAAATCCCCATCCCTGTGTTTTTATATTTGCCCAAAAAGTTGGCGCCGGGACGAGCATTTCCAGCTACCTTCTTGTTAACTCGTGCCCTCTAGATGCCCTCGGAAGGCATTTCGTGAACGGAAATTGAACAATTCAGGCACGCCTAGGTTTCCTGGGAGTGAAAGTAAAATGTTGTCTATCTACACCAAATCTAAAAACGAGAATCTAACGTCAGGTTAGAAACAAGGTGTGAAAAGTGATGACAATAATCGTGATGAAGACTCTTGTGAAGTCTTACAATGGAGGAAATCGCATCGGACCTAAAAGCGACAACAGGAGACATACACGAATAATTGTGTATACCGCAGCGCATATGTATTTCTTTCTTTGAATCAGAGCGCGCACACTTAAAACAAAGACCTTCAAAGTGTACTCTACGCAGAAGAAAGAAACATACAGAAGCACAAAAGACATGGGACTGCAATATGAAAAACTCGTGCTATTCATTACGTGAAGTGACAGGTGCGATGCGTAAGCCAAACGCGAGTCAAAGAGGAATAAACAAAAAAGCCGTAAAACAGAGGCTGGGCTTTGTGATGGTTGGGGATCAGATATTAGCAGGAAGAAGAAAAAATTGTGCAAAAAAAAAAAGGAGGCCTTCGAAACATTAATCAAACTCTTCACCTAGTGGGCAGCCATATGGCTGAACAGCATGCGTATCGCACAAACTTGCTGATCTCCAGTAACGGGATGCAATTAATTCCGCTGGCTGCATCCAGCGCGGACTACCAGTTAAGAGCACCGGGAGTATGGAGGAAGAGAAAAAAAAGTGCTGCACCTCTTTTCTGCCCAAAAAGCAGAGGGTTCAAACACTGAGTGATAAATGAGGAGGAGGTTGGGGCCCTTTCTCCACAGCACCGATGGAGGGATCAGCCGGTGAGGGGATACGAGGGGGGAAAGACACAGAGATATAGATCTGAGAAACTCTATTTTTCAACTGAACGTGCAGTTGTGGAGGTGAGGTTTGATGCTCAACGTGCACGTGGGTTTCAGAACCACGGACAGGGAACAAACTAAAGTGACACTGAATGTCTCGCACAACAAACAAACATGATACGTTACATTCCCCAGAACTAGCGAGCATCTGCAGGACAACTAAATATGGCAACTTTCTTCTTGCTTTCTCATGCGATTCAAGCCATCTGTTTGCATTTCATGACTACGAGATAAGACATTCAGGGTGCGAAACAATGCATTACATTTCCATGATTACACATCAGAACGTAAAGGAATCTTAAAGCCCATATCTTTGTAAGCTTTTCCCTCTTAATTCCATACAAATGTCAACCTTAAAGGTCCAATATGTAATTTTTTGGAGGACCTATTAAAGGAAATGCAATATAATATATCTATAACTATGTTTTCAAAGGTGTATAAAGACAGGCATTTTGTATAAAATGTGTATAAAAAAGGCATTTTTAAGCTGATCGGGATCGGCTATTTCATGCCTGATTATTTCCGATCACGTTTGCCGTCGCGCAAGTTTCGTAAACGAGAGCGCGAGCTGTGGCAGCTGTGTCTACAGTGTGGAAATACAAGAGCAGCGGAACAGCCGCTTGTAATGTCTGCAGCGCGAGCATTTCGTAAGGCGTTAGCAACGGAGCTTTGTTCAATAATAACAATTTAATACCACGCCTTCAAAAAAGTGGAATACCACGAAGTGAACTTGCAGTATTGTGTTGAATGTTTTAGTTTTGAGGCAGTGTTGAATAAAGCTCTGTTATTCTGTCTCCTCGCGAGGACACACTCCTGTCCAGCTGAAATAAAAGCATTTGAACTATAGTTCCTTGATTAAGAGTGCCCTTTTAATGTTTATCTAATCCTGCTATTTGAGTAAATTGAAAAGACTAATTCTGTTCTAATTCTTAGAATAATGCATGATTAAGCTGAACTGTTAAATAGTAATATTTAATATACCTGAAGTGTGCACCTAGCACTAGGAAAATACAAGTATTGGATCGGGACTCGGATGGGCAGATACTCAAAATTTCCTGACTCGGATCGGCGGCACAAAAAATGTGATCGGACATCCCTAGTTTTTATTATCTTAGAATGAGCTTTTTCCATCTACATACACTGCAGGTCCCCTTGCATGGAATTCACCATGTTGTTGCTACAGTAGGCCTAAACGGACAAACTGCTCTACATAGCGTGTTTTAGAAATACATTATCTCCTTCAGCAAAGAAGCAAAAACGTGACCACATCTTTGTTCTGTGTCAGCCACCGTAGTGCTTCGATAGGGAGGGGTAAGCCCAAGGAGCCCAAAGGAATACGTCAAAAAAGGGGCGAGGCCTTCCTGGTTCGTTGGTCCATTGGGTCGGATGGCTTTCACATGTCTACCGAACCGCTCCAGAGTTTGTTTGCAATCGGGTCGAGACCACCTTGTTCAGGCGGTCTCGGAGCGATTGTTTTGGGGCGGATCCTAGCGCGATTGCCGTGTTCATATATGACTAAACGAATCGAACCAAGAGCGAAAACGCACCAGGTTCCGAAACAAGCCCTTATGTGTGAAAACGCCCTAAAGGCCAATTTATGGTTCTGCATAGGACCTAGCCTACGCAGAGCCGCGTACCCTGTGCGTACCCTACGCCGTAGCCTGACGCGCACCTCTCCAAAAATGTAACAACGTGTCAACTCAACTCGGACCCTACGCGGACCGCAAGCGCTGTGATTGGTCGGTTTGGCAGCATCGTACTTCCTTCTACGCATTTCTGGCGTCTTCTTCCGGCAAGTTCAGAGTCCACAAAAGAACAACATGGTGAGCATCGACATCGACCAAGTACTGAGCGTCTGATTGAAGAGGTTCGGAAATACACGCATCTGTATGACTCCTCTTCGGCGGACTATAAAGACTGTCAGATGGCGGCGAATTCTTGGAGAGAGATTTCCTCTAACGTCGGTTTGGAAGAGTGTCAGCAAAAGACATGAAGAACTTCGCACTTTATAAACACTGTGCACGATCTTTTGCACTTTATTGGCTTTATAGTTTTATTTTTTGTTTTACCTTTTATTGTTACTAGTTTTTTGAAAGTTTTATATTTGTGTTAATATTGCATTGTATACTCATCTATACATAGTTTGCACTTTTACATATTCTGTTCTTTGACTCTTTTGCAAATAAATAACAAAATTGTGACACTTCCAGATCTTGGTTGCATTTCGTTTCATTTTTAACTAAACAATTAATAGGGTGAGTTGTCCATGACAAAATATGATATTCTATCAGGGTATCATTTCAATACACAGTTTTGACATCTATGTATATACAGTGCTCTGCGTAAATGAGTACACCTCTTTGAAAAGTATACTTTTTTTCAACAGTATCTAAATGAACACACATAAAAATCCAAAATGTGGACAAGACTAAGTTTAATATAACATCTGTTTAACTTCTAACATGAAAGTAAGGTTAATAATATAACGGATTACACATTTTTCTGTTTCGATCAGCTCCAACTCCATTAAGATGCGATCAGCTTACATTGTCGTTTGCAAACACTAGCATACACACAAAACATCGGCGAAGAAGAGCAAACCCGTGAAAACACAAAGAGCCAACTAGCGTTTCGGCAGTGTAATTGCAGTACGACGCATACTCTCAAGGCAGAACCATAAATGTTCACGATGGCGTCGTCTACGTACATAGGCTACGCCGTAGGTTACAGCGTAGGTCCTACGCAGAAGTAAAAATCGCGCTTAAGTCTCTAAAAACACACCAAAAAAATGCTTTAAAACTTTAAAAGCACAGTTTTCCATAATCACGTAATTAAATTGTCACATCCATAAGAGAACTTTCACATCCGTAAGAGTACATATTCATCCTAAATGGGCACATGGAAATTAAAATAAAATAACTATGTTCTATAAAGATCCGTCCCTTCTCAATTTGTTGGGTGTTTTTGCTTCTGGTTTCTGCATTTTAAATTGCAGAAATCCTACAATGTATGTTGTCTTTCCAAAACGTGTTCTTTTTTGTCACATCCATAACGCATTAATTTTTCCCTCTTTTTAAAATATAAAACTCATTTATAGAATGATATTTTCTGATATCTGGACTCTACAGTATTATCAGGGGTTGAGTAAAATACAAACAGGTGATTCAGTATATTGGTAATAAAAGCATTCTATGAGAATTTATATTTCAAGTTTTGACTGAAAATGTCACATCCATAACACTGGAATTGCCCCCTTGCATCAACAAATGAGGTGTTGTTCTCAGCATGGGTTATTTTCTCAGTTTTCTCTGTAGGTCAAGAGTCAATGACATAGTTAGACAATGCATGTTAATCCTACATTCTCCACCAGAAAATTTCATTTCGCTCACTATAGATCAATATGATCTGCTGGGTATTTCCACCAGTGGTCCACTAGTTCATGCAAGTGCAAGCTTTGCAAAAGGGCACATTAAGGGATCTTGTAAAAACCCTTTTGAACCATAAAATGACAAATTGGTACACCCTACAATTGTGTCCACATCAAGTGCCCCGTCTGGGATAGGACCTTTACTTCCCTCGTGGTGTAATCAGGTCGAGTAGCTGGGGTCTATCCGCTTCCGTCACGGGGTCAGCCTTTATAATCATGACTTACAAATTCCTCCCAAAACTGCTGCTTGTGTTTTCCTGCAAAATTAGAGACTCTTTTACATGCCTAATGAACTTGAGAGGCCTACGCTCATAACCTGGAATATTTTCGTTTCGTAAATGAGAGGGAGTTGCCTATTCCCCCGGCCCTCTCCTCTGCCTGGCCCATACCAATATCTGAAACGACTTTGGAGATGTTTCCTTCATTAGAATATACTCCTCCTCCCAAGACTCCTTGTGCATTTTGAGCTGTTGCTTTATGATCCTTGTGGGACGCCGTTAATGAGAGAAAGTCCATGTCTCTCAACTTACTATGAGGACAGGTCTGCATTTCTCCACTTGTTTAAGTCCGGCAGGCTATAACGGAATAATGAGCTGCATTCATCATGGCCGTGCCGTCCACACACACACAAAACAAAGATATACAACCCCTTGTTCTCGCACTTGAAACAAGTAATGCTGCCTCTTAGAAAAGAGAAACACTGTCAAAGTCGCAAAGTGACACAAACAAACCATAACAATGGCAGCAATCTTTATATTACTGTGCAAAATGTGTTTTAAGCTCCTACTGCAAGAACAGTCCAAATTCAGAGTAGGTCTCCTGATTTATCAGAAGTAAAGCATCCTAGTCAAAGATTTGGAATAAGGAATTGGCAATTCCATGCAAATTTTAACCTTAGGATGAAAATAAAATATCATTTTGCCCAAGATTTACGCCATACTGATAGGTCAGATGTCCTGGTTTAAATACACGTGAAGTTTTTAAAGCACTTTTTGTATCGTTTATTCCTCATAAATGGGCACATGAATGTGTGTCCTTTTATGTCACATCCACGACACATTATTTTTTTCAATTTGATTTATATAGCGCTTTTCACAACGTTGTATTGTTTTAAAGCAGCTTTACAGGAAGAAAAACAAAACAAAAAGAAAAACTCAGAGAAAGGACAAATACAATACAGCACGTTATAGAAAGAGTAAGACCATTCTAGTAAGCGATGTTAATGGAATTTACAGAATCTTATTCTAATCTAATATCACCAGTCTCCCGGTGAGCAAGCCAACACGGCCCAGTGGCGAGGAACCCAAACTCCAATGATGAATAAATAGCAAAAATAAATAAACTTAGGAGAAACCAGGCTCAGGTGGGAGGGCCAGGTCTCCTCTGACGTGTTACAGCTGCACTCAGTAACTTTGAGTAAATGTTTTTTGTTAGTAAGGAGAGCTTATAAGTATTCAATTTCATTTGTTGAAGCCGTTTGTGTCGAATTTTGTTGGGACTGCTTTTGAACAGTGTTGGGTAAGTTACTCTGAAAAAGTAACAGATTACTAGTTACTAATTACATATTCAATAGTGTAATTAAATTACAGAAAAAAACAAGAGTAATCCTTAACTTTACTTTTTCAAGGGAAAATTTATTAAATTACAGTAACTAATTACTTGGTAACTAGTTACACCCAACACTGCTTTTGAATTTGAATTGAATTTTGAACTAGTTTAAAACTTGTGCATAGACTGATATTTTTCAGTCTAGTAAATTAAAAACAGATTATTCAATATATTGGTAATAAATACATTCTCTCAGAATTTATATTGTAAGCTTTGACTGAAAATGTAACCTTGATATTTTTTATAAGATCATGCTTAATTAAATTGATAGAAATCATGTTATGCTTCTCTCCTCAGGTAGGGTCACAAATGATTCTTATTGACTTCAAAGCATAGACTATTTCTTGGCATAAAAATATTTTGTGGCTTCTCCTGCCTTCATGGATTGACTAGCAAAAGAGCAAGCAACTAAGCATGGGCTTTGTAGCACAACAACATTGCTGGACCTGCTAAAGGAGTTACTGTTTTGAGTGCACCAAAGTGGGACTAAACTAAACGTGTTTGTAAAAAACGTAAGAAGTGAGGGCACCTCACTTCAGAACGAACTAAAACATTTGGATAGTCATGAGAAAGGGCATAAAAATGCTACATGTAAAAGTCACGTGAGGTCACAGGAACGAATCAGGTCTCCAGAAGAAAGACATGCTTTGTGATCCATAGAAGTGCATATGGACTTCAGGTGGTTACCAGAATATCACTAAAAACTTTCCAAGACCTGTCCTATCACTAGGTCCTAAATGTCACTTTACCTATAAATTCAGGAACAAAGTCATAGGTTTGAGGGCTTCCATTCCCACTTCTCCACAAAACAATCCTAGGAGAAAAGTATAGATTGCGTAGCATACACGGTGAATGAATGTACGATTGAACGCATGATGTATTTAACGTTGGTATCCATCCTATCCCAGTATCTAAACCCAAATATCCTCCTCTATCAATCAAACCTCATCTTCTTCTGAAGAGTTGGCCCCCAATCTTTCCTCAGTGTTTCTTTTCCCTCTCAGACAGAGGAGGAGAGGGAGCGGCCGGCAGCCATCATTAATCAATATGTTGGGCTTTATTTGTGATAATTCATCATGACACAATATTAATGGGCAGCTATGCCCTTCAGAGGTGAGCCTCATGCAAATGCGGAGGGGGAAGCAATTAACTTTCGAGCGACGCGCGGATGATTCTAAATGACAAGGATATGTCAATTACCGCAGCCAATAAAGAGAGACAGAGGCTGCGAGGGCAATCTATCCACTTTACGGCTTCTCCTCAGCCTCTTAAAGGTCTGTCTACACTGAGAGTGGGCCGTCTTAAAACAGCATCTGGACAGGACCTTGAATGTGGCAGCTACTTAAAGACAACTTAATGATTTAAAACGCTGTTTCCCAGCCTATTTCGGCAAGCCCCTGTGCCCTCGTGGCATGCCCGTGTCATGCTATTATAACTTATGCCAATTTAAATATGTTCACAAGGTATGCCAATGGTGGCTTTTCTTTCTCGAAACAGGTTACTTGTTTGTGGTTGCTTTATAAAGATTTGGTAACACCCAACAGTAAGGTTGACTAACATAAACTAACAATTAGCAACGTAGTTTTTCAGCATTTATTATTCTTTGTTAATGTTAGTCGATACATTAACTAATGTTAACAGTAACGACGTTACCGTAAAATATTGTTCATGACTTGTTAGTTCTATTTTTCATTTAGGCTAATACAACCTTGTTGTAAAATGTTATCAGTATTTTCTTTTTCAAATTGTCATTTTCAATTGGTGCGTCTCAATCCCCCCTTGTTTTAGTCATAAATACTCAAGGGAATGTCAATGTGTCGATGCATTTAAAGTTTAGACTAGAAATCCCCAGAATGCACCGTAAAAAGTAAGTATTGAGAAACACAGTAGGCATGTACTTGTAGTCCGTTTCTGACTATCTGAAGTACTGAAGAAGACATGACAACAATTGTGAGTACTGGGAGCTCACGATTTTCCCAGAAATGTTTTCATGTCTTCTTCAGTACTTCAAACAGTCAGAAACATACTACAAGTACATACTGCATTCCGCAACAAAACAACACTGTACGGTGGCGCTATGCATTAATCCTGACTTTAACACTGAGGTTCAGAAACAAACGTTCAAGACTCAGCAACCAAGACATTCACCTCCAAAGAGTTTTGTGTTAAACACAACCACCATTCTGTGAACAATTAATAGTCTTCACTGCACTAGCCTAGCCCAGTGTATGAATATGTAATACTTGAAAATGATTCCTTTTCATCGTGCAGGACTCCAGCAGTGAATAAACACAAACTATCCATCACAGAGCGGTAAAAAAATTAATGAGAGCCAAGCGAACGGGCATCCACGGGCTGGGTAGTTCTTCAGAGCGAGAGCCAAGGGGTGAGGACAAATTAGCCTGCTTTATATCAGGGGCAAGGCGCGTGGTTGAGCTGGTTAGAGGCAAGGTTTCCCACCAGGTATACGTCTTTGTAGAGTAGAGGCGCATCCATTTACCGGTGTCAGGACTTCAAACGTGTGCTAAAAAACGATGTCAGCGTCTCCCTTGCATTTAGCAGACAAACGCTTTGACACGGAACGATTTCACTATTTTATACACACGACCAGACGATCTCATTCACGTGTGAAAGAAAAACGATCGTTCAAACACAAATCTGACAGAAAATGGAATCTATTTTTTGTCAAATTGGCTGGACCGGTAGGTTTTTATAGCATCCCGTCTCACGGCTCCGTGTATGGCCATGTAATACAGATGAACCGCAGTAGACTTGGTCTCAGTCCACAGAGCGCAGCAGAGCCTGGCAGCGCTGTAATTTCCCCCCACTAAAAGCTCAACTGCCACCAGGGGACCTGTACAAAACATTACAGGTTAAGCCCTCATTTTGTCTCCAGGTTGCAGAAGGAAAAAAAGGGATTCAAGGGAGGAAGAAAAGAAACAAACTTTCTTACTGCCCTGACCTGTAGCCGGTCATATACCCATGGTGTGCTGGATGGCCCAGAGGTGTCAAGAGTGTTTGGGTGTGTTTTCCTCCAAACGAAAGTGGTTATTGTGTCCGAGGTCTGCAGGGGATGCAAGGCTAATATTGTTTTATGTGAGAGTGAGTGGAAAGAGAAAGCCAGATTATGACAGAAGCCAACGCTAGTACTTCAGGCCCTAGACTTGAACTGTAGGAAGAAAAGATTCTGCGGCTGTTTGCAGCTGTTAGAGGAAAATCTAATAGTCACAAAAGTAACAAAACGGTACTACCGTTTTTATGGACAATGGTATTTCACCATGTGTTCAGTACCTACGAACTAGTTTATAAGATATCTTATTTCTAACAGACCAAGTACAAAAAAAAATATTTAATAGTTCCTTGCATACTATTCAAAAACAGAATAACATGAATGCATTCAAGTTCAGCAGGTAGCATCTTATTTTATCCCGTAAATAATATACTCGGCATAGATGATTTCTCACCGATCTTATCAAGAACGGAAAAATAATTACCCTTTCAAATGAGAACGCATTTAATAACAAACACAAACATAAAGTTGTGCTTATTTTCGAGAGAAGCCCTGAAGCCATTTCTCTCATAACACTATCCAACACTTCCTGACACTTCGTAAATTAATCCCGTTCCTAATCTGACTGATTCATGGGTCTGTGAAAATACAAATTGCTTTTAATCTAGTTCTCCCACTGCTGCGTGCCATTGTAACGCTCACTGGATTATCTTGTAGGCTTGATGATATATTGCGTTTTTACGCATTCTTTGGCCCTATGTTTACAGTCTGCTAAATATGTACGTTAGTTGCTCGAGTAAATGAGGTTGTAAAGCTCAGAGTATTTTACAAACACAAGTGTTTATGCTGGCGGATGATTGCTTTGCCTGGGTCTTACTTTATCAATATATCTCTGTCATATGTCGGATGCTTTCCAATTCACTCAGTGATAATAGATATGCCGGTGTAAATTAACAAAACACTTTTGCGATGGTTGCTTTTTAATTTAATGACAGAACAGGTGACTGGAAACGGCAGAGAGAAGGAAAAACAAAGATGCAGGGAAATATTCATTTACTTGAGAGTCTGTTTGTTGTCAATCATAATTCAGTGCTGTAGACCAACACTAGGTTTTATTTCTAATTAAAGACAGAGGACACATCATTTAATTGACTAATATGAACTTTCATTGTCATTATTTGCCTAACTATCTTAATTAGTCTCATTGGCACCTAACAGACGAAGCATTGAGCAGAAAGTTAATAAAGCAAGGTGAAAAGCACTGAACCTTCAACCGTTCCCAGTCAATACCAGAGGACAACTGACTATACGTATCGCTAAATAAGGCATAAAGTATCCTTGGAAGAATGTTTTCTTGCAGAAATCTCTTTTTGACTAGTCTCGACTTTTATCGCATGTATAGGTGTGACAAATTTCATTTGTATTTGTTCTAAGGTTCTAGGATGACTTTAGGATACCCAAAACCATCTGCCTGTTCCTAAAACACAAGCACTCGTTCACACATAAAGGCTCCTGAGAGTCCTTCTGAAAAAGACCAGAGCGCCTCATGGCCCCAGGGTGCCCAGCAATACACTTGTTCAGCATTCTAGATGTGTCACTTCCGATCCGAATCCACCAGCCTTCACCTATGATCAAGGCCACCGTCCCAGTCCCTGGACGTCAACATGACACAGGACGTTAATGTACACATGCTCCCATGCTCTTCCTCCAAACAAATCCAGCTGAACTTCTAACATGCTCTGAATCACAGTCTTGAGCAGGTTGCTTAGATAAACATCTGATCCAGCGTTAGGTTGGCTTATTCTCTTCTTGCCACAGATTACCCATTGAAAACTGAAACTGCATGAATTTGACCTTAACATCTGAGTTAGGCAGTTGATACTGGGGGTCTCCTGTTACCTCATCAAAGGTTAACCAACACACTAAAAGACTAAACTACAAGATCCTGCAAAGTAACTACACACAGCAGTGTCAAAGCAAACATAATTAGCCCCAGACTTTCTCAGGGCAATTCTGTTAAAAACAAATGCAGTTTGTTGTTCATCTGTTTACCCTGTGTTGTTTTCTATTTGAAAACACTTCAAAGCCCTAATATTTACTTTCCCCGTCTATTCGCCCAAAAAGCAAGACTAAACACTGATTTCTTTTCCAAACATTTTCCATTCTCTCATGCATCAACGAAACTCTCCAAAGCAATTATACACAACAACAGTCTATAAACCGCTATTCTGATGTAGCTTCCCGTGTAACATGCTACTCATAGTTTAACTAGTCAAGCAACTCTGTGTGAAAAAGGAGTTTAATACGTCACAACCACTAACTTAAATAGCTACAGTAACAACATTGGAGCTGTATAAAGAGACTTTGGACTAGTTGATTATAAATGATGCATCTGGCAGAGGATTTTATCCCTGATCACAGGTACCTCTAAAGACTAAAATACATTACAAGACTTTTGCTCAGATTTTTCACAGATTTTCAATCTGGACTTGTTGCAGAAAGTCTGTGCCAGTCTGCAGATTTCATCAGTTAGTGTGTTTCTATCTGAAACTTTCAAAAAGTCTGCAAGTGTATGATGTCTAGTTTTTTAAAAATCTGTTCAGATTTTAAAAATCTTGTAGTGTATTCCAGCCATAAGATGTCTGCTAAAGATCTGAAGATCTGGAAACATCTGCTGTGTAAAAACATCTGATAAACGTCTTAGAAAAGGCATACTATTTGAAGATATTTGCCAGGAAACGTCTCAGAGACGTAATGCAGATGGGCAAACACTCAAAAAAATCGTCTTCCAGATGTAATGCAGACATCAAAAAGACGTCTCTCAGATGTTTGTGTGCTATCAGAAATCCAAAGCAAATTACAGTGCATTTAGGCTTTATATTTTATTAGTATGCGTTTCCTGGAAATCTTGGCTGGCAAAAATATAAATAACAATAACAGAAAAAAGTGTGTTAGTTGAAAAACGACTATTCTGATAGCTCGTATCATGCTAGTGATTGCACATTTAGTAACTCCACTAATTTGAGATATTCTCTCAAATATTCAAAACAAGACTAGCACTTTCCGTTCACTAGTGCTACATAAAGAACACGACATGACAGGCGCTCGCATTTAACGAAACATCGACCGATGACCGTGAAGTCTAAACACGATCAGTTATCCAATTACAAAGACCTGTCTATCCGCCACAATGTTAATATGTTTTTTACACATTACAAGGTTGAGTTTTGCTCCCATCAACCCTCAGTGGAAACGAGGGCTCACCCTAATTGGTTCCAGAGCTCACCCTAACAACACAATGCATCTTCAGCCCACACGTAGCGTGTTAATTTTCATCTTGATTGTAAATAGTGTTTCAGGAAACACATGCTAACACGAAGCTAGGTCGGCAATTAGCATGATTACAAAGTACCTCATTACCATTTTGACACGAGGAGAAAAAAATGTGGCTAATGCTCTTAAATGGGAAAAAAGTGGCTAAGTTATTCTGCTGGACATTAGACGGGCCTTGATCTGAAAACAATCCCTCGTGGGACTCTATTAAACATATCTCATGGGATCATGAATCAAACATCAGCAGAATTTTATAGACAATCAGGAAAATTAAACACGCACACTCATTGACTTAACCCGTTAACACAACATTCTTAAGTTATCTTTAAAAAAAGACGCACAAACTGGATATAGACTGATGATAATAATAACTTCTTAATAACGTCAAATGTATTATTATATTTTGACTGTTATTGTTGTTGCTGCTGTTGTTATTATTGTTATTACTCTCATAATTAGCGTTATTATGATTATAAATAATAATCATGTTATTTTTGCTATAGACGGTTTCAAGCAACAACATTAACAAACGTTACTGCGCATGCACGCATTCGTGGACTGCCCTTAACTTCCGGTAGACATTCGCAAATGATAAATTATTTCTGATAACAAGCAAAAGAAACCGAGAAGAACCGTTATTTGCCTAAACTCCCATATTTTGAATTTAGACTGTGATACCAAGGTCAATCGCTAGATGTAAATGTACCATACAGTTTAATAAAATAAAGTACAACAAAATTCAACAAATCATCTATTTAATACAGTTATTATACAATAAAATTATAATATAAATTAGAATTAAATAAAATATAAATAGTTGGATTATTAGACACTAGACAGACCGGTAAACAAACACAGACCGGAAGTTTACTGCAGTCCAGGTGAGCGCGTCTGATGAAACGGTCTATAATTATTATTATTACCAACTATCTAAAGACATTTTGACAAAATCTAAAGATAGGGTAAGATGCTATTTCATGCATTCTGGCTTCTTTACAATGTTAAACGTGCTGGCTTCTCATGCTTAACATGGTCAACTTGTTAAAAAAACAGTTGGATGTATGACGTAGTATTTCTGTGCTCGATACACTTCCCCAGCACTCCAACTTGTTTCGGAAAGTTTTTTATAAAACTCGATCCCTGTTACGAAATCCTATTCCTTCTATTGGGCAATTCTTCCAGAAAAGCACTCCCACGGCAAGGTAAAAGAAAGAGCCCGCCCACGCGCCAACTGACGAGCGATAGGAAGCCCCGCTTATCAAGATTGGCTGCAGCTCGTTACTCTTGAGATCGTGAGAGAAGCTGAGGTGTGTTTGTTTGTTTGTTCACGCCATTTCAGTGATGGATGTTATATAAATGGTGGCTATAACGCTGGATTTGGAGATGGTTTGAAACTGATAGATGGCACCGTCCCAGTGCTAAAAGATGCCGGACATGAACTGCACGCGGTAAGTCAAACTAAGTCATATATCTGTGTTTTGTTGCTGTAGTTCTGTCCCACTGTCTGCCTCCAGCAGCTCGTGTTTTTCCGGAAATAATCGCACAGCTGTATATGTCTTTTATAAATTTGATCAAACTAAATACTCTTCGAAGATACGACATATGCAATTCTAATGTATAGGCACTGAAGATTAATATGAGATTGGCAGAAACTGCGTGTTACCCGATATTTAAGCAACCAACAAGTCCCATGATTTGAGGCATCAGTCTAACCATAAATATCACAAGTCTATCAGTATTGCTTATGAGCAATTTGAGCAAATTTTTTTACAAGCTGGCTGATCAATTAATGAAAACCACAAAACAAGTCAACAGACGTGTAGGTCTTTACCCAACCCAGCAGGGCTGTTTTTATTTGCTCCAGTGCACATCTGCTGTATAATTCCTGTCAGCCTTTACTGTGGCCCCATTGCAGACAATAAAAACTCCACCCGCTCAAACCCATAAACACCACCAATGTGCTTCTTAAACATAGTTGTAATATAAATATTCACCCTTTACTAATATTCCCCATTTTGAAAGACTGAGTTAAACTTGGAGAAAAATTTCTGGAGACTGATAAACTTGTGTTGAGCTTCAACAATCTGAATGTAATGATCCAAATGTTTAGTTTCCTTTTGACTCTGTTGAAGTGCGGTTCAAAGTGCTGTTGTGCTGAATGACATCACATTTATGATTTGGCTGCACGCAAGAGGCCGGAGGTAATGATGATATTCATACAAGTGCATGACTGCAAGAATGTAGAATGAAGTTTTACATGTCACATGTATATGAATATGTGAGTTGAGTCAAGCCAAGCAACAATTTCTCCTCCTGCTCAACTCAACAGTACCTGAGCAATAAATAAAAAGAAATGACAATTTATAAAATGAAAAAGAAAGTTTTTAAACTACATATCGTCAATGTCCTTCCAGAACCCTGAATGTCCAAATTTGCTGTTTTTCAGGAAATGGGAAAAACACTGTAAATACCGTGATTTCAAAGTTGACAAGCACTTTCCAATACATAGTAATGGATGGAAATTTGCAAAACCCAGTGACAAACATAAAGGGTGATTAAAAATAATGATTTGTGACACAAAATATGGACATATTTTGGACACATATCAGAAGGACAGCTTTGATATGAAGAGTTAATTTGCAAAAACAGATCTGTTTTTAACACTTTTTAAATCATGTTGTTTGATTGGGCATTCAGAGTAAATCAAGTAAATCAAACTGCAATTGGGTTGTTTTAAGTATAATAATAACAACAACTCGAAAAAATACCGCTAACTAACACAATAAAAACATGATAGCATACTAAAAACTTCTTTTTTAATTGTTAATACAAATAAACTCTTCATTTGGAATCATTCTGACTAGTATCTTTTACAGAATCATATTCAGTATCCTCTATTACTTTCTACAGTGTTGGGGATCTGTTGAAGGGTTTATTATATCATATTTCATAAAAATTGGAAATAAATACTATTAAATAATTTGAATTCAATAATTCAATAAATGGGAATAATAAATTAAAGGGATACTTCCCCTAAAAAAAAAAATTCTGTCATCATTTACTCCTGTTCGAGTTGTTCCAAATCTGTATAAATGTCTTTGTTCTGATGAACACAGAGAAAGAAATTTGGAAGAATGCTTATAACCAGACAGATTTTGCCTCCCATTGACTCCCATGCAGGAAAAAAATACAACGGTAGTCAAAAGTGCCCCAGAACTGTTTGTATTCTTCAAAATGTCTTCTGTTGTGTTCAACGGAACAAAAAAAAATTAATTTTTCCTACTACGGGAGTCAATGGGGGCAAAATTATAAGCATTCTTCCAATTATCTTTCTCTGTGTTCATCAGAACAAAGAAATGTATACAGATTTGGAATTCGAAGGTGAGTAAATGATGACAGAATTTTCATTTTTGGGTGAAGTGTCCCTTTAAATAAAACATAAAATATACGGTGTAAAATACACACCATATGACATGTATATAAAATATAACAAATATTGTGACATCTCTCCGCAGCCGTACACAGTGGGAGGTGAAGAAGCCAAGCACATGACCCAGAAAACAGCACACCTGCACATCCTCCTGACCTCTAAACCACCGGCGCCCTGTGCTGTGACCTTGAAATAACCCCTGGATGACCCTCAGCCTCTCCGTCCACAGATAACCCCAGAGGACGGGGAAAGCGGAGATGGATGAGTTCCCTGCCGAGGGGTTAAAGCAAATGAGAAGTGTGTGCGTGGGGCAGAACGAGCTGATTCAGCGTGACTCTGCGCTTTCACAGATACTGCTGCTGCTTTTGCTCACCGTCGCTGGTGAAAAGGAAAAGATGGAGGTGTTTTCAGTGCGATTAGTAAGATTGTTCGCATGAACAGAGAATGTGCAGAGCGGCCTGACCTCCCACTATTAATAAACCATTGTTTCTCTCAGGACAATCAGCAACGTCTTAGCACAGGAAATGACATCAGCGCACAGAGTACGATCACGCGAGGACGATATATGAATTTTGTTGTTTGATACTAAATAAAAATATACTACTATAACAATGTTGACATGCTATTTTTTATGTTTTCTCTTCAAAACATTTCTCTTAAAGCACCAGCTCCTTAACTTTCTGTCTAATTCAATAGATGAAGCCGACAACCCATTCCTGCTTTATCTCTTTTTAAAATATTACAATTTGATAAGGCACGCGATACTGCGCGGTTTGCCTCTGGATTTAGGACTTTCAACACTAATGTTCATCACTTACGCTAACACTTCCCCTGCACTTTCTCCAAGTGACCTGGGAAGCAGATCTGATGACCCTTCATTCCGCAGATTCCCAAACCCACATCTTTATCAAAATAACCTCGCCCGTAAGAGCGTGGGAAGACACGGGGAGTACATTCATCATTTTAACGATTCATTTCCACGTCCCGTCCTTCCCCGAATCTATTAATACCGTTCCCGAGGTGTAAGCGTGCATTTGCCGTCGATGAGATTTATTCCGATATCATACCTACCATTACTCACCCGGCAGCACCTGCGATTTAGGAGTCAAATCCTATTCAATATTTTTTAATCAGAATATGAAAATCTTAACTTGATCAAGGTCTCTTCTGCTATTACTTTCCTCATTTCTCACCAGAAGAGTCCAGAGGGCTCATATTTTGAGAATTAAATTCCAGTGTCGTGCAAATGTTTTGCAATAATAGTTAGAGAATGAAAAATTAAAACTCACGGTAAGGTGTCGGTAAACATTAATCAGGTCGGCCGGCTTTTTTGCCAGGTAATTTGCCTTAATATTTAAATGTTCTTTAATAACTCGGATTATTAAAGGATTCTGCAGATGTCTCGGTAGCGTTTCTCCGCCAGCGGACTGCGGCGTGCTTGTAAAATGCCTCGGAGCCGAGTTGCTACATTTATTAAAACATGGCGTGATTTGAAGCTGTCGGGGCTGAGGAATTATCTGCCGTCGAGAGGGGGCTTTGTTCAATTAGATATCGCCACTGCTTTAAAACACTTTAGATTCCCCTGTAATCCATTGGCATCCTGTAATTAATCAACTAATTTCCAGTCTCAGGATGGCTGTAATTACTGCACCTCGTAATAGCTTATTCTTTCTGCTCCAGCACCTACATTTCATTTGTTTATTTTCTCACACTCATAAATCTGGGGGAGTGTCAAGAGCGCCACAATATTAGTGCAATAATCAAAGTTAATTATCAGACGCCCTCGCGCCTCCCCCCCCTCCTCCCGCTAATAACAGAGACTATCCGAGAGATCGGGCTGCGAGCTCAGAGCCATGGGCAAAATCTCTCTCTCCCGCACAACTTCAGGGGGAGATGAATATTAATCAAGAATTAGGCTAGGAGACGTTAGGAATTAAAAGAGAAGTAGCTGTTTCTTAATAGGTTACTGAGGTTCTTTAAGAGAGATTTGTGATTTATGTGTAGAAAGACTACTGTATATTACTGAAGATTAGGTCACCATTGTTATATTTATGGTCTAAATATGGCATTCTAGTGAATAGTTAAGGGTTTAAAACCCTTTTATATATATGAAGACATCAAACATACAAATAGAGACATGACGTAGTAATAACTGCAAACAATATTGACTTTAAATCGCTCCGCAAGATTACCTTTATATCAGGGGTTCTCAACCTTTTCGAGTCCGAGGCCCCCCATTGTATTCAATAATATTCAAAAGGCCCCCCTCCCACTCACAAAACTCACAATTTCTGCTGAATAAAGTATTTTAGAGCTTAACATTAACTGGGAAAAACATGAATTCATTATAAAATGGCTAAATAATAAGAAATATATTGGTTTCTAGTTTTTTATGTATTTCAATGCTCATTTCATCTAATTTTAATTATTAGTCATTCTGAGCCCCCCTGGAAGTAAGCTGGGCCCCACTGTTCATAACCACTGCTTTATGCCATTTCTCCACCATGACAGTAAATGATATAAAACAAAAAAGTGACTATAAAAGAAGTTTGCCTATTTTACCAGTTTTTGCATTACATTGTATATATAAAAAACATACTCAAGTTGAGGGGATTTACTACATTAAGAGGATCTGAAATTTGCCACTTGTGATATTTCATAATGATAAGGAAACATCCTTAGAAGGTAGCTGCCTATGAAGGAAGATTGTGGAAGAAAGCTCATGAGCTCCACCAAATTTTGTGACAGGATGCCAGCTACACAAAACGTGATTTACGAAATGTAAAGGTCACAAGTGATGATGTAGGGCTGCAGAGGTACTCTGTGTGTGTGTGTGTGTGTGTGTGTGTGTGTGTGTGTGTGTGTGTGTGTGTGTGTGTGTGTGTGTGTGTGTGTGTGTGTGTGTGTGTGTGTGTGTGTGTGTGTGTGTGTGTGTGTGTGTGTGTGTGTGTGTGTGTGTGTGTGTGTGTGTGTGTGTGTGTGTGTGTGTGTGTGTGTGTGTTTGTGTGTGCGTGTGCGTAATCTTCTTACTCACCCACTCGTCCATGATCAGACCCGCTGCTTTACTGGCACGACTTTTGTTTCGGCAGGCTAAGATCACATGGGCTCCGTGAAGAGCGAAAGATCGCGCTGTCTCAAAACCTGCAGATATGGCAAGGGTGGGTGGAAGAGGGGTTGTAGGAGAAGAGAAATGACATGATTGAGATAAGTGCTTTAACTCTGATAACTTTGCAGAACTGTTATTTGCAAATGAAACCGAGCAGAGGGTGAATGGGTAGCGCGAAGATGAGCTGAAGTTCCATATCTCTGTTCCATTCTCCATCAAACAGAGAGCCAAAGGCTCTTCTTTAAGATACTCAATCAAGTCTTTTTTCATGTGATGAATGTGATCGAATTAAAGCCGAGAAACTCCAATAGCTTCTGTGTAGATAATGAAATGAAAACGGACCAAGGACACGACCTTGAGGCACCTTTGTTACAGGAAACAAAAACGTAAAGTGTGACGATACAAAACAGAATTTAAAACCTGCGAGGGGGTCATAAACATCTACAGTACACAGACTGTAGAAAAAAATTATGTTTATACAGTATATATATAAACATGATTTTAAAACACTTCAAAGCTAGTGCGATAAGACAGAGCATTGCAAAACATCAGAGATACTTCTGTTTCATTCATTTGAACGATTCTGGTTTTTATATAAATTTCTTGAATTAATTTTCAAAAATCTAAATAGGTCACTCAGACTTGAAAGGTAGAAACAATGATCTAAATATATGAGTTGGGGAGGCAGAATTGCGAGACATTTGCTTCACAGAGAAAGGTTATATTTAGGGGGGACTTGGGGTATTGTTTTGGCTGGTTTTGCTGACCTGCCTTTTTGCATTGTGCCTTTGATTACACCAAGTATGTTTAAAGTTTCTGTTAAGCTGGCATCAGCACTTTATCACCCGGAGTGGGCACCAGTCATAAAGGTATGCGCGTCTCAGAATAGATGCGGGGGGGAAAATCCTCAAGTTCATAACAATGGCTCAAGTTTGCGAGTGCCACATTAATTATCAAGTTAAAAAAATCACAAGGAATTTTAGATGGGGAATGGTGTATTTTGCCATCCTACCAAAAGACACTAAGGTAAAATCTCAAAATCTGCAGCGTCCCACTGCTAAAAAACTGCTGTACTGTCTGCAGGACAAGCTTTGTAGCCCTTCTCATGTATAATCCTCAAATATGTTTTATTGAAACACGCTTGCTTTTAAAACACAAGTTTAATGACAGCGAACTGGCTGAAAAAGCAAACACTTCGCTCTAACTCCAAATCACTTTCTCATGATCTCTAATAATGTAAAGCAGAATCAAAGACAGGTATAAATTGGGCTTTGAGAAAGTCTTTTGACAGTGTGGCTTGGACGTTTGTCTAGGACCGCTAGCAGACAGCAGGTGGATTAGATGTGCTGCGTCGTCGCGTGGCTGTTCCCCGTGTGGCCGCGCTTTACTGACTGGCCTGCCTGCACCCTCTGACTGTGAAATAACCCTTGGCCATGCTGCTTGTAAAACATATTACACTGTCATGGCTCAGAAAAGACCTGACAGGCCAACATGGCTCAAACAGAGAGGTATGACTCAATCGCTCTGTGAACCTCTCCGATGCAGGGAATTATGGGTATCAGCGGATATGAAAGTTGACAGCTGTCTCTGATGGTGAGTGACATTTGCGCACATATCAGAACTGTTTTTTCTCCACTACTGCACCCACGAGACTGTGGTCTGACCCATTTCAACTGCAATTTTTTTTTTAATCATTTAACTTAATAATTAACTTGAATTCTATGTATTATAACACTATAACAAAAGTTTTAATGGCTACGTTCATACAGCACCAGAATTCGGTTGTCAGTCCTGTATTTGAGTTCTTAATGCGGTTGTGTTCACACGCAGTTCGAACAATTTGACAACCATATTCTATAACCGAACTCACACGTTTACATTTTCGGGACTCACAACCGCATTTGCGGAGAAGCCCTGCTGTGTGAACGTAATCGTACTGGACAACTAGCCCAGCGTTCCATTCCAAAGTGATCATCCCTATGCCCTACTCCCTTCGAAGAGTAAATCTCTTTGTGTGTAAACTCTAGAGGGAAAAATGCTATCGTATCTCCTAATTTGTCCGTTTAAAATTCACTTGGCTAAAGGAGCGACAAAAACAACATCATTTTCTATTTATTTGGAGTGACGTTTTGTATGGTGTCCCCTTTTCGGAAGGGCCCTTCGGAGGGCGATATATCTCGTTTGAAATGCACCGCTTGTCTGTCACGTCATGTGACGTATTCGCGTGCAGAAGTTTCACGCCGTTAATGACTGGTTGTAGTGAGTGAATCAGTGCAGAACTCTTTAGCAATGTTGTGGACTGTTGATCTTCCAACACTGAACAGGTGCGCAATGGTGCGGTATTCCACAAGTGTCCCTAGATGCCAGAGGGCGATTGCGACTATTTTCTGCACACATATTGCTCGTCGCATCTGGGTGTTGCATTTCGCAATGTGAGGCTTTAGCAATTCACAGAGACAAAGATAGGAATTGTGCGTCATGCATAAATTTCCAATCCAGTCACTCTCCTCCACCGGAGGTGCTCCCACCAGTTTTGCGGTCTGGGAAGAAACCCACATTGTGCGCTCTGCCGTTAGTGCTGTGTTTAAAAACAAAAGGGTTTAAAGTAAAAAAAATAGTCTCAGCCGCCGTCCGTGTCTGTTTATTACTTCTTTGCGAATAAGATCGCGCCTAGTTTTGCTATATAGCACTAAACCCATTGTGATAATGTCTGTAGTATGCACCATCTTTCATGTGCACGTCCGTCACTATGGTTACAAGCGTTGCGTGCGAATACCATACAGGCTTGAGTTCGGTTTCTCATTCAAACAGACAGTATACAAGCTGCAACTTTAAACCGGTGTGTGAACAGGACATTTCGAGACTCACGCCCGTAAGTAAATACGGTTGTCAATCCTAAAAAGTGACTGTATGAACGTACCCAATGTCTCAGTGAAATCAAAACTCGTTATTCTTTTATTTTTATTTATTTTATTTTATAATTATATATTTGTATGGAATATTACCGTTTTCATTATAAATGCTTTATCCTGGCAAATCAATTATTTTTTATTTGCCCTCAAAATCTTAAAGGGATAGTTCACCCAAAAAAGAAAGACATTTGGAAGAATGTTTGTAAGCAAACAGTTCTGGAAAAAAAACTACTATGGCAGTCAATGGTGCCCCAGAACTGTTTGTTTTCCCACATTCTTCAAAATATCTACTTTTTTTGTTCAGTAGAACAAATTAATTTATTCAGGTTTAGAACAACCTCAGGGTGAGTAAATGATGACAGAATTTTCATTTTTGGGTGATTTTTTTATTCCTAAAATAAAGTACTGGCCTTTATCCAGGACCTTAGAGATGATGTATTTTTGTAGGCTAACCCGGAAGTAAAAAGCTCATTCTCAACATGTATTTCAGAAGTCAGGTTGTTTTGAAAAGCTGTTAATAGTTTTATAAAGTTTAACTTCAGGCGAGCCAAGGTGAAACTTGCGTTGAAATGCACGATGATGCTCGCGAGCGCGTGAGCGCTTTGATGTGACGCGCTTCTACCTCCAGTTTTGGGAGACGCGTGAGGAGTCACCAGAGACTTGCAGTGCAAAAACAAGCCCGAGAATAAACGAACCTAAAGACAGAGAGTCGCAACACACTAAAAGTGCTCATCTAATAGAGAGTGAAGAGCGATAAAGACCCCATGAACACCAGTTTATAACACTAGTCATATACTGTACTCTCATTGTTTGTGCATATTCATACTTCCCTGTTTCCCTGTTTTTCCCTACGAAGGTTAGGGTCAGGGTTAGGTGTGGGGGCGGGATTTAGAGATGGGGACCAATCACAAAGCAGCATCCTAAGTGAATGAACCAATCAGAAGTAGGGAAGTCGTAATCTCACAGGGAGAATTTCGGTACAACACCGGACCGTATCCTCAGATTGATCGTCTGCGCAACGTTGCATGAAGCCAAACACACCCGATATTATCGGATATCACAATAATTTAAAAGTCGATTTTCGATAAAAAAAAATAAACATCGCCCAGCCCTAGTTTACCACAGACCTTATTTCAGGCGATTTACCCAAAACCCATTCAAAAAACCCATAGAGGAGCGATGGAACCTGAAGTCCAAAAATGCTAACTCGCTTCTGGGCTTTGCATACAAAATACGTCATCTCCTCAGATCCCTATACCTTTAAAGAATTATACCTTTTCTCTAACCAAAAGCCAATTATGTCCCAGTACAAAAAAAAAACACTGCAACTTCAGCTTCATGTCAACTTTAATGGTCCTAATATGTTTTTTTTGTTGTTGTTGTTAGTTTTTGTAAATTATCCAGAAAATAGACAGACAAACTCAAATTCTCCCCACCCCCAAACAATGCATTTCAAAAGATTTCCAAACATTCACATGTAAAAACCTTGATTGACCCTCCCTTTTCTATGCAAACTAACCGAGTCTGACAGCGGTCACGTGATTCAAACCGTCAGGCTGCACGGTATCGTGGATTAAAATGAATTTTAATTAGATTATGTTTTAATCTGATTTTCATTAAAAGGTAACTAGGAGGCCTAATTGTGAGGAGAGAGCTAAGGAGTATTACCTATTAAAACTCAAAATTGGAGTAGGATAAGAACTCCTCTCTGACAAACCAAGCATGGAATTAAATTTTATGACACCTTATTAGGAGTAATGGAGAGAGCCGTGAATATCTACGCCGGGGCTCCCCCGCCGAGAAACAGACACCAAAATAAAAACACCAAACGTGAGAATTGAAATGTTTCCTTGTCAGTAAACCGCAAGCAAAAATAGAGATTTTACGAGCGGATCCGTGAGACGGCAATTAAGTGGCACGCGGAGACTTATTAACAAAACAAAAAAAAAGTGTCGCATTAGCGTTGATCAAAGAGCGACTCTCGCAGTCACCTTGTAAAAACCGTGGCGGTTGTTCAGCTTGAAGTGTGAATTAATCAACGCTGTTGTTTTTTGTAATGGAGAACAAATTAGAACATGTTTAGCGACAACGGAGACCAGCCGTGTATTATTTATGGAAAATACGAGGGCCTTGACATTCATTTGGACGCAATGACTCCACGTGTTCATCAAAGAGGCAGAAAGACCTCGCGCCCACATGAGGAGAGATCCAGCTAGACTAGCATTTGCTACAAACATAAAAACTCCCCTTTTAAACACATTTATGTGTTAGTTATATATACGCTATGTTTCAGTTATTAAATATGTTCTCCTGTACTTAGAAATGAAGTTGATCTACAGTTGCCTTGTCATCAAATGAGCGTGTCCTAGAGTCAATAAAGTTTAGCATTTTGAATGTTGACTCCATAAAGACAGGATGCTCCAGAGATAACCTCGGAGTTTGCTGATGGTTTTATTGTTCTGCTAAGTTTCTTCTGCGGGTCACATCCTGGTCTTAACTGGACATGTTCATTTTGGAGCAAAAAATGAAGGCGCAGTCCAAGACAAACACAAAGAGCTGACGGATTACCTCAACCACGTGATTCCCGTTCATTTTCTTTTCCTCACGCTTCTGGTCTACTTTTTTTTAAACTTTTGACAGAATTACACTAAAGAGTGGAGAGGAGGTTACGTTGTATTAACCACACAAAAGAACCAAAGCTCAATATGCCTGAAGCATGTGCACCAAATACTGCTCCAACATGTTATTTAAAGTGATAGTGCACCCAAAAATGATCATTCTGTCCCCATTTACCCATCCTCTTGTCATTTCAAATATGCATGGGTTTCTTTCTTACGCAGAACACAAATAAGATATTTTGAAAATGTTTGTTTATCCGCACCCATTGACTTGCATTGGTTTTGTGTCCATACAGTTGAAGTGAATGGGTGCCGGTGCCGTACAATTCCCAACTTTCTTTGAAATATCATCTTTTGTGTTCTGCGGAAGAAAAAGTCATTCAGGTTTGAAATGACAAGAGGCCGAGTAAATGATGACAGACTTTTCATTTTTGGGTGAACTGTCACTTTAAAAAAGAAAACAAGGGAACATCGTAAAAAGAGCAGAGGTTTTTAAACTTCATGATGCCAAGGACCCCAAAATAAGTTGAACCTTTTGTGAGGGCCCCCCCATCCTACAATACATATCCATCTATATGCCTTATGTATTAAGATCAGAGATGGGGGACTCGAGTCTTAAGGACTTGTGACTCGCTTGACTAAATAAAGAAAATGACTCGACTTGACTTGGACTTGGGATCCAGTGACTCGTGACTTGACTTGAACTTCATGACTTGGCAAGACTTTACTTTATAACAACTGTAATTAATTCTTTTAAATATACATTGCAACATTGGTAAACAAAACGCAAGACACGGAGCGGAACCAATGATCTGAGTCTGCACGAGTGCACGTTTCATGGCGTCAAATAGTGAGAGCAAAGGAATCTCCCAAGAGGTTTTCTTTTCGATATAAACACTTCGACACTGACAACATTGACTAAGATGATTTGCTGTATGCATTTACAAAGGCAGGATATCGACACTTCAAAAAGAAAAGGTATGTAAGCTGTTAACTGTTATTCGACTAAAATCTGAGAATGTGGAAACAGCATTGGTTTTTATATTATTTGTCTCTAAATGTATATTAAGTCTGTCATTAAATTAAAGTAATTATAAATTATTATTCGCATGTTTGTAATTCGCGAAGTCAAACTTAAAATTCGATGGCGTTAGCCTCTCAAAAGTGCTTTATTGTGTCACTCTTGACAGACGGAAAATAATAAGGAATTGTACCGCAGTGACCACAGTGTTTTATCAATTTGTGATGTTTCTCTTGCATCCAAAATACTAGATATATAAGCAAAATGGCTGTAGTAGGCATTTGCCCTCGTTAGTTTATTTAGGACGTATTAAGTAACAATAATATTTCCAGAATAGCAACGCGGCTGCCAACAGTTCAGTACAGATGGGCTACAGGAAAATGCGTTTTTCTGCAACACGAATCCCAAGTATTGAACGAATCGATTGAGTGATTCAGTAACCCATTCTTGCTTGTTCATGAATGAATCAACTGTTTTAAACGAATGAGTTAAATGAACGCTTCTTTGACTCACTCATTAAAACAGTCATTTGCTACCACATGCTAGCTTCATTATTAAAATAATAATTTCATACTTTATATTCAAAGTGTTGTATTTAAAATATTATGATTTTAAATGTATAATCAAGTTCATTTCTGAGGAAAAAATAAGTTGTGGTAAATAAAATATGATTTTATTCTGTTTGGTACTGTGACTTGATTTGACTTGATCTTTAGCAGGACTCGACTTGACTTGCTTGGTTTGTGTGCACTGTGACTTGAGACTTGATGGTAGGGACTTGAGACTTGAACATGTGTGACTTGCCCCCATCTCTGATTAAGATACATTCAAACAATGTTGGATATTTATTATTACAAAGACAACATATTGTTTTCAAACAAGTACCTGGCTGCAAATACTGTTAGATGTATAAAAAATACACATTTTAACTTTAAATCCATTTACACTATAGAAATGTGTTTCATGACATGTACAAATAATACTGCTACAAACCCTAGTAGGTAAAATATAGGGAACTATAGTGAGAAACTGACTAGAAAGATGAAAATATCCAGATAAACACTTGAAAATAAATATGAATGAAATGAAACACAAATAATGCTTTAGTAGACTTCTACAATTTTGGCTCTGACGTGTTTACTTTCTAATTAGTGATGCTTTGAAAAAGCATATTGTTATTCGAACATACATACTTCTTATAATTATTCTTGTTCCGCCAAAAGTTTGGCACGCTACTTTTGTCCCGCAGCTTTTGACGTAGACCCATGAATGAATACATCACATCGACGGGCCTATTCGGGAATGGTGTGCTATGACTTTTATAAGCGATCGGGTGGGGGGGGGGTGCGATAGGGGGGCGAAAAACCACCCGAAAAATCCCATTGACATAACATTGCGCCCAACTTTGAGGGATCGTAGCTCCAAGCGAGGATATCGTAGAAACATGAAAATAATACACAATTTGAAGAGATTATCAGGCTCTATAAGAACATCACTCACAATGGGGTGTAAGTTGCACCTCTGGGGTGTGAGAGCCTCCCAAAATTTCCGTATACTTATAATGGCGCCCATAGACTCCCATTCAAAACCTAGATAGCTATATATTCACGCGTTATTTTTTCGCTTTGGACCCATGAATGACTACATCAAATCGAGCGGCCCATTGAGGAATGGTGTGTGATGACTTTTGGAAGCGATCGGGTGGAGGGGGTGCGATAGGGGGGCGAATAAAAACCTGAAAAATCCCATTGACTTAACATTGCACCCAACTTTGACGGGTCGTAGCTCCGAGTGAGGATATCATAGAAACATGAAAATAAAACACGATTTGAAGAGGCTATCAGGCTCTGTAAGAACATCACTCACAATGGGGTGTAAGTTGTACCCCTGGGGTGTAAGTTGTACCCCTGGGGTGTAAGAGCCTCCCAAAATTTCCCAATCACAGGAAGCATGCCCATATAAGGCGTAAAACGTCCAGTGTTGAATATCTTTGCAGAACAGTGTCGTAGAGACGAGGGGGTGGGCACATTTCACTCAGACAACCAATCAGTGTCACAGGATCATCTTAAAGCTATTAAGCCACGCCCATAGCAACCATTTACAGCAACCTAGCAACCGATCCCATTGACTCCCATTATCAAAAGTTCATATGGATATCTTTGCAGTACAGTGTCGTAGAGACGAAGGGGTGGGCACGTATTACTCAGGCAACCAATCAGTGGCCAAGGAAGTTCATTAAGCCACGAAGCCACGCCCATAGCAACAAAACATCTTAACTTAGCAACCGTTTAACAACACCTACATCTCTTCATCAGAACATCATAGAGAGATGGGGGTTGGTTTGTTTCACTTGTGGGTTGAAGCATCATCAGTTGGCACATGCTAAGCCACGCCCATAGCAACCAAACAGGTTAGCCAAGCAACCGTTTAGCAAAACCTATATCTATGCATAGGAACATCGTAGAGACATGGGAGTTGGTTTGTTTCACTTCTGGCTTGAAGCATCATCAGTTGGCTGATGCCAAGCCACGCCCATAGCAACCAAACACATTAGCCTAGCAACCGTTTAGCAAGACCTATATCTCTGTATCAGAACATCTTAGAGTCATGAGGGTTGGTTAGATTCATTAGTACTTAAAGTGTCATCACCCTAGTGCCGAGTCCCGCGGTTTGCCACGAAAGCATCACTCACAGTTTCTTTAGAAAATGTACTATCTAGTTCTCTTTTATTCCTTCTGGGGACCCTTAAAAACCTTCTGGAGGTCCCTGGACCCCAGTTTGAAAACACCTGTTCTAGAGCATCAATATACTGTACATTGAACAAAAAACAACAAATAATTACAGGTGCGGGTTCAGCCTCCAAAAATTAAAAACTGACACAAAAAGACTCTGCATTAGTCTCCCATGATCTGCATAATTCACAATTATTCATAATAATATTCATAATAAAAAAATAAAACGCAAGCAAAAACTAAAGCCGTTATATGCCTTATCCTATGGATGTAAAAAAAAAATTCACATTTTTACAACCCCGTCTGTCAAAATGATGGACAATGAGAAAGTCTAACGCAACCACTGGGCCCAACACAACATTTTTTTTCCACTTCCCGATTCTACCTGCATGGCAGATCTAATGACCATATATGGTCATAAAGCATGGGAGAGGCGGGGCAGAGCCAGTGAGAAGCAGGTGGGGTGAGATATACATTTTGGGGTTAAAATAGGAAGTCTGGTGTTCCAGTCGGTCTGCGGGGAGCCTTAATTTACACCATTAATAACCCCCCATCTTCATTTTGGGATTGGGGGAGGCGTTGTCACGGCCCAAAGTGAAATGTATGGTTTGTAATTACCGGCGTGCAAGGAGAGGAGTTCCACCTGACCAGCCCCACGCCGTTCTATTACCCTGCTGCTTTTGCCCCCGGCTGCCCTCTGCCGCCCTCCCCTCACGTATTCCGGCTTTGACCCCCAAGTGGCCTCGGCTGAATCCCAGTACCATTTTTCATTGTGCCGCGCGTTTGCATCGGTCACGCCGTCCCCACGGCAACCCTTCACGCTAGCCTTCCAGCTCGGCCCCTGCCATCCAAGAATCTAACACCGGAACGCTGTTACTTTCATCACTGTCATTGTTAAGACAAAGACGGAGAGAGAGAGAACCGACTGCAATGAGTCGTCATGAAACTTTAATATCTCTGCTCTCTCTGAAAAATTGTAAAAGCGAACTGATCCATAAACCACTTGAGTTCACATTCAGACGCTCAATTTTAAAACGCTTCCCTCCTTTAAAATCCAGTAAAAGGCCTTAAACATATATATGCATTCCGGCCGCCCCGCCGGGGCGATATTGAGATCGTAATCATTATCGAATCTTTTATCCCCAGTTGTAATTTTTGCGCATGTTACATCAGTTTTTGCCGTGCTTTGTGAATTTCATCCAAGGTTAATAACGCTCAATAATTTGACTAACCAACCATACCTGGTGTTCATTACAGAACCGATAAACAGATTAATCACAAGCGGACATGAAACGCACATTAAAAGCCTCAGATTCTATTTCCTCTGACACTCGATATCAATAACAGCCTCCACAGGCACACTGAAGAGTACAGAGCAGATGAAAAATATCTTCGCTTTTACTTTTCTTGTGGAAATAAAATTGCATAATGGATAGTTCTGGTTCAGCATATCTCTTCAGCCATGCTAAAATACACAAGGTAGTCTATCCTCGCAAGTGTTCGTGTGCGTTTTTATTCATACGGGACGTTAGGGCAGGACATATAAAAGTGATCACCACCATTTTTGGTTGTTTTTAATAGCCAATAAGCTTTATGTCACAGCCGTGATTTAGGATTTGCTTCTTGCTAGGTATCAGTGAAAGGGACGTTCTCATTCTAGAGAGCTTCTGATTGGACGAAAAGCCACGTAGTGCAGGATGAATCATCAGTGCATTTAGTCCATTTAGAGACGGGCTGTATGCTTTAAATATGTATATCTGCTATCGGTTAGGACTACACCATGATTTGTAGATGCTCAAAGCTAAAAGATGAGAATGAATACATTTGCATAATAAAATCATGTTTTAACCCTTGTTGTAGTGTTTAGGACTGTGGGACCTGTTTCAGGTGATTCATTGTTTTTCTCAACCTCAAACACTTCAATATAATAATGTTTTAACCCATTTCATAGATGTTTTGCTTCTTTCACGAATAGCACCTTGTAATATATTAGAGGTTAATGAAAAATATTAACTGTAAATGCTGTCTATGTTGCTTGTAACTGGGATAAAGTGAACACCTGTAAAGCATTTGGACATACATTTTTCAATTTAGAAAAATCAGAATTTTATAACACTATTTTACAATATCTCCACATTTTTAGATTTGTTTAATTGTATTTATTATAAGGCTGTTTAATGATTAACTGCGATTAATCCAGAATAAACGCTTTCGTTTACATAACACATGTCTGTGCATATTCATTTTGCATTTATAAACACGCACATGCATATATTTAAGATAAATACAAAATATAAAAGTGAATAAACATTTATATGTCACTTTAATTATTTGTAAATATAAATAATACATACAATATTTCCTAAATATGTATCATGTATGCGTTTATAAATACAAAATTATTATGCACAGTACACAGACATATATTATGTAAACACAGACTTTTATTATGAATCGCAATTAATCATTTGACAACCCTAATTTATTAGCAATCCTTCTTTATTTCTTCCCAGTAAAGACATTGATGACATTAGATATTGTTGTAGACGTGAATTTGTGAAATTGTGAAAAATGCTGTGGGTCCACTAGACACGCAAACATTGTCTGAGTAACAAAAGCATGAACACCACACAAGGGTTAATAAATATTTGTGTCCCTAAAATGTTTACTAAACAGTAACAGTTATATAAGAGCACTAAGAGAATACAGTCACAAGGGCACAAGTGTTATGCAACGTTCAACACATTTCTATATCAATTAACCCATTATACAGTGTTGCTATAGGGAGTTTTTCACAGCATGTCTCAAACTACAGGGAGAGAAACACATCAGCGTTCAACTCTCGCAAACAAACAAGAATCACAACGTTACCTCTTCGAGGACACTTTGGCCGAGAGAGAGAGCGAGAAAGAGAGAAAGAGAGAGAGAGAATGACCCGGCGACACAGGACCGTTGAGAGGGTACAGCAACACAGTCAAACAGCCATCAAAATTCAATTAAACTGGAAATACATAGCGGCCATGGCATTTATCAAAAAACATAAAACAGAAGACTTCCCGTCAGTACGGTCTGTTATTCATCCCCTGTGCCACCTTATGCACTCCATTTCCTGTCCTGACACTGAGCTTTTTGCAAAACAAAACAAGGATATGAGAGTTAGAGCGAGCTCTTAAAGAACGACACAACGTGCCATGATTCAGGCCATCAGAAAACGCTTTCGGTACATCACGGCAAAAGGTGTAGTATTAAAAGCCAACACAAGAAAGAGGGATTTTGGTAACATTTTGTAAAGCAGGTTGGATTTTTGCTTTTACTTTTAGGTTAAAAGTTTGTGTCGTATCTGTGGCACTAGCATCATTAAACTGAACGAAACCAAACACAGGACGTAACATTTTGATAACAGACCTCTCCTTCTAATTTGCACCACCATTTTTTGCACATAGAAAGCAAGCAGCATCAGCATCAGCGAGTGCACTCGCACGCTCGCCCGCCTCATCCACAAGAGCTGATGAACTGAAATAGGAACAGTGTAAATATAGAAGCCCATAAACGTACACATGCATCCACGTCTTCAGCTCTGTGACTCAGAAAGACAAACAGAGGCACGTAAGAGCGCCGTGACCGCCACAGAGCATCCATCACCCTCAGAGACAGCCAGCCAAGAGGCCACCACCGTCACCCGACGACTCCTGCGATACACCTGCTCGACAATAATAACCCCGCGCTACTCGACTTAAAAAATGACTCCCGCGCATCAAAACATTGTGCTGCGCAACCGGGTATGTCGAGACAAAGAACGAGTGTATCCAAATAAAAGATTTATGATTTATTTATGACTGTCTGAACGAATAAAAGAGTTTTAGAAGAGGAACGTAGTATAACTCGGGAATATTTTGGAAGTTTGTCTTAAGTGCTTAGATGTGGAGTTTTGGAAGTTTGTACAGATTTGTCTAAAGCAAAACATACAAGAAGTGTGATGTGTTCGTAATAAATCAAATCTAATCACTCTTATAAAAGTATTTACGTAATTCACACACGTTCCTCAAGTGGAATTATAAATAATAAACTAAATATAAACTACATTTTTATAGTAATAATTATAACTAAAATTTATTTAAATAGTTACAAATTTGCTTTTTCCAATTTGTTACAGTCAAAATGGAGAAACTGCTGTACTTAAGTCTCAAAATGCTTTTGTTAGTAAACATAAACAACATAAAAGAAATAATATAAAGAACAATAGAAGTTATACTTCATCTTACTATGTATTTATATTAAATACATATTTTGATATAAAATGTCACAATTCTTTGGCACCAAGCACCAGATTTTAGCGTCTGAAAAAGGAAACATTGAAAGGAAACCTCGCACAGGTCTCAGGTCAGACGCTGTTGGGTGTGTGGTGACGTGGCGTTTGAGTGAAGTGAACGGCGCTTTCGACGGTAAATAACTTTTAGTTGGTTCAATAGAGGAGAATTAAGGAAAGCGCCCGAGTCACTAATGGGAATGAATGGGAGGCATCAGCCGGGGTCAAATACGCGCCGCACGATCAATGCACGGGTGCAGGTGTACCACTCCACCACCAGAGAACCCGTTAACAAGAGAGAGAGAGAGGATACAAAAGAGCATTTGTTTCCATTACCGCTGTATTAAAGCGGTAGAAAGGCGACTGCAAGTGCGTCTCTGTACAGGGCTAATAAAATACAGTACAGTATCATTCTAATAAAAGCATAATAACCTCTCTTGCTGTAATTACCAGATGATGAGACTTATTACCAGAGAAATCCTGCCACTCTAATAATGCATTAAAGTGCTTAATGCATTTAAAAGCTATATGACAAACACTATTATTACAATCTAAAATGACCTCCATAAAGGATTGTGATACAAGGTACAGTAAGTAAATACACTCTCGTCTTGTACTCGCAAAAACTTTTAGCGCAACAGTATTCATTAAATATATAACATATATCATATTTAAGTATTAGGGCATGGATACCATGCAAGTAAATCTTTTACACACATTTTCAAATCCACAGCAATATCTAAGCCACTAATGTCTTTATTGAAAAAAAAATAAAGACGTATTGCTAATAAATAAAGCTAAACAAATATAAAAATTGAGAAATAATGACAAAAGAGGGCCATAAATCTAGGATAATTTGAAGGGCTTCTTTCCAAAAAGACATAACTCCGTTTTAAAATCTTTTCAAAAATCATGCTTTTTTATTTTGATTAATATCAATCAAACTGCAGTTGGTTTGTTTTGATTTAAGCCATAATAATGCCAATAACTACAATAAAACCATGATAACATAATAAAAAACATGATTTTTAAACATTTTTAAAGACGGAGTTATCTCTTTAATGCAATCATTTTAATGCTAGTAACATTATTATTCAGAAATTTTATATGAATTATTCTCTCTTATACATTGTCTTTTGTAAGGTGTGAAGTTGAAATTGGCTGGATTCCTATCAGGATGGAATTATAAGTGATTCACAGAGCACCCCTGCCCTCTAGTGGTCAATCACACGACACTACAAACTCCATAAACATCTACTATTATCTAGACTGTAAATTTGGGGGATTTTCTCTTTTATTACAATAGTTCTTCATATGTAGTATGTCTGAAATATCATCCCTGTTTGTTTTAAAGTCTATGTTTAAGTTATGAATTGCAATAAGCAATTTCTCCAGATTTCTCCATTATTTTTTGTTCAGCATGAAATATTTGACTATCTAATAACATGATATTGTGTGGCATGACTGTTGTGATTAAAGTGACGCTTTAAAAGTAGAACGTTCCCATTGAGCAATTCATGTTAATGTTAATAAACATAAGTGAACAGCTGTGAGTGCAACACACATTAATAGTTAAAACAGCATAAATATATGTATATATAAATGTAGAAATATATATGTATAAATACATAACAAGGACTAAATATACAGTCTATTCCTGTCATCATTCACAAAAGAAATTTTCTTTTACACATAAAATCATACTAAACAAATAAACATTCTATGAGATCGGTGGTTAGTCATAAAAATAATAATGATTATATATCTGTGCAGTTAGGACTGCAAAAAATAAAGGGGAAACAAATGCATCGTCTAGCATAGTTTATGCATTTATTTATTGTTATTGACTTCAAAGCTGTGTTTACGATCAGACTGTACGTTTACAAAATACTAGTATTTCATTGCAAACTTACTTTGTAGACGTTAGCTAAATTACCAACATTAATGACAGATTGCATAAATACTACAGGGTAAAAAAATATACTACCCAGATTACAATCTGTTCACTCGCACTGATGCCTACAGTTATTGGTAATATCATGTGACCCCCTGCTATTTTTGGGTCACAATCAAATGATTTGTATACGTGTATATATTTTCTATTTATGTATATTAACATTCATATGAAATGGTGCTTATAGTAATTAGAGATAGTGTTACTGTAAGAATGTAGAGCTGCATCTTTTAAGTTCTTGGTGGCAGTTGAGAGCTTGAGTTACCGGGACAACTGTGGTGCCTCTTCAGACAACACAGAGGATCGCTTGACTAACAGCAAACTTTTGTCTCTCTTACTTTTTTATTGAAAAAGGTTGGTTAAATTGTCTTAATTTGAGATAAAATCGGTAATTCATATGCTTTAATGTCAAATGAATGTTTATTTATATGGAGTAGTTATTGTATTATTATTTTAAATAGATGTTATGTCAGAAAGAGGTTTTCTAGTCTTACATTTTATAGTAAAAGTGACATTTGAACAAATGAAATCAAATTGACTAAAATGTTTAACTTATTGCTTAAATAATATTGTATTGTGTTACTTGAGTGTCTTTATGCAAGTTAAGTTTATTGTGCAAAAGAGCTGTGTGAGAGTCTGTATGATTTATATACAAGTTATTGGATGATTTTATCTATTTATTGATCTATTTGTTGTGTAAGAGTTTATTCAGTTTACATATGGCATTTTCTCATGGTTTTAAATACTGTTTATTATTCAGACAACACAGAGGATCGCTTGACTAACAGCAAACTCTTGTCTCTCTTACTTTTTTATTGAAAAAGTTTACTCTGAATACAGTTCCTCCCTTTGACCGGGACCTGTAACAATCAATATCAACTTTTGTTATAGTGTTGTTTTATTGTACAATGAATCGTTTTGGTATTTTGTTGTTTATTGTGAATTCTGGGTCTAGTGAAAATAAATTCACATTTTCCCGAGGAAGGAATAAATAATGTTATAGTGCCATCTTCTGGACAAACACTGTACTGCAAAGCAGCTGGTTTATAGTGCAGGTGCACAGCACAGTCAGGCTAATAAACACAACTTGTTTACAAACACGCTGTACTTTTTTTTAGCTCATTTTGAGAATGAGTTAATGTTACTTCAGATGAATCAGACAACAAAATGACACAAATACAGCTATATGTATAAAGAGAGTTCAAATACAGATAGAGTGCTTACCTATGCCAGAATTGGCCCCTGTGATGACGACGACCTTGTCTGAGAGGTCGAGATTCTGCAGTACATCAAGCGCAGATGTGTTTCCATCGTAGCGTTTGGGCTTCACCTGTAGGTCTTCTACAGTGAAGGCCTGCCGGGGGTCGAAATATGTTGTGCGTTTGTTGATATGACTAGAAAGAAGAACATCTCGTCAAAGATCTGTATAAATATAATATAACACACGCGTCATAATATTATGAAATTACAGTGACAGTTTTATATTCACTCAGCTTACTCAGCATAGTAGATTTGGCCTTTCGCGTCTGTTTCCTGTTCCCATCCATATGGCAAATCTGCATTGCATGAAATAAAATTGCACATTATCAGTGATTCTACTTCTGTTTTTTAATAGACTTGACATAACTTGACAAAACAATTAATGTCGACAGTATATTGTTTGTTAGTACGTGTGCATTCCGTAGTACTTTCAGAACATTCGTTTAATATGCAAAACAATTGAGTGCACATTTACAAGTCCTTCAAAATGTTAAAGATTGAATATTTCAATGCATTGTGGATCATCTGTCCTTCTTAATCCATGAACAGTGTGAAATAAGCGTCATACCTCCCGCACAGCGCTTCTTCTTGCCAGATTTGGGATGTTCCCACTGAGTCCTCATTTCTTCGTGGCTAAAATCAATTATGACACTTCATTGACAACGTCACGTCTTAATCGTTCTATAAATCACATTAGAAATGCTCAAGCCTCGCTACTAATATAATAACAACTGTATTATTGTTTTGATTAGCCTAGGTAAATAACACCGATCGGAATGTTTTGGTTTTGTGTATTAAACACTCACTTGGCATAATAAACCCATCCGTCTTTCGTGGACCTCTCCTCCCAGCCTGGAGGAAGCTCGTCTTCGCTGTCTGTATCATCCATCCCCGCGTATTTAAGAGCTGCCATCTCACACTGCTTATTTTAAAGCCAATAACTCCTCCAACTTCAAAATAAAAAATTGTTTGACAGCAAATGCACGTTGCGCTGATCTTGCCGGAGCACTTCCGCAATCACAACGTGACGTCACGCTGAATGGGATTGTGGGAAATGAAGGCCTTTTTTAAAGAAACAAAAGGCGTGTTTAACGTACACAATTTATGAGGAAACAAAAAAGTGTTTTTATTTTGTAATAAAAACGGTAATTTTGACAGATTCTTTTACGGAAGATTGTAAAGAATGTTTGGGATCATTTTAATGTAATTAATTTCAGATAACAATCATTGGAGTCAATATGTGTATCATTGTTCCTGTGGAGCAGTTTAAGTTGAGGATTTTACAAAAAAGATCTCTGCAATATTCTGAGAACATCTGTATAAGCTGTGCTTTAGTTGTCTAAACATCCTCTAGCAACATTATTTTATTATTGCTGAGAGTAACCAATTTCTGACCCAGTGACTCAAATGAATCAAAATTGAATGGTTAAAACTTTCATTTTGAAAGTCATTCATGGTTGAGACATTCATATATATCATTGAATATGGAATTTCAAAAATTCATGACATTTAAATATCATTCTTGTGCTAAATGTTGTGCAGACTTCAAGAAATGTTGTAATTAAGAAAACTAGTATCGTGTTTACATTATTTTCCTCTTTCTCTTAACACCTTGTCAGTTTTCAGTGTTTTTGGTGGCACTTATTAATGAGCAATATTACAAAATTATAACATTCAGTTTAGTAGACTAGTTTTAATTGTGTATAAACAACAACAAAAAATACAGGTCAAAAATGACGGTCGTGTTAGTGTAATTTTATTGTGTTAAAGAATCCTCAATGTCGCACAAAACAGCACATCAATGTAAACTGCCCATTCAATGGTTTTAGTGCATAGGTTCATTCTGGGGTTATATACTGGGATTATATCTAAAGAATAAATATTGACCAAACAATTATTTACCTAATTGTATTAACCAAACAATTTACTTGAATCATAAAATATACAATCAATTCAATGGAAGGCCTCAGTTCAACACATGAAGAAAAAGTAAGGAGCTCCGCCCCATGATTATACCCAGCAACTAAAAAAAACAAAAAAAAGTTTCAGTATAAGTGTGATCATACACTTGTGAAGATCTGTGTTGCATGAGTTCACTCCTCATTTCTGATCACGGATACAAAAATTAATTCAATTTACAACCAAAGAAAGCAAAGGGTTCACAGTGATCTTTGTCTTCATGCTTTCAGCACTTTGGTGTCGTATCATACTTTATACTTCTCTTTTGCTTGGTCACTTAATACACAGATATGCTGAAAGAGAGAAAAGAGAGATGAGACCGTCAACAAACCACAACAGAGTACCATTCCTTTTTGAGCAGTTTTGGAAATATTTTCCTATTCCTAGTATATTTCCGTGATTTCAAGCAATAAAGAGTATTTACAAAAGCAGTGTTTAAAGCCGCATGCCATCCTCCATGGCTATTCCCATAACGGAAACCAGTTTAAAACAAATAAGACAAGTACAGATGAAAATGTAAAACTGAGAAATTACTCTTTTGTAATTTACATACACAATATGCACAAAGAAATTTGAAGGCTACAAATTAATTAATTATGTTTTCTTTATTATCATTATGAGACTGTGTCATAAGATACTTACACTCAGATCTCTGAAGTATTCATTGTAGTCTAAAGCATATCCTACCAGGAACTTGTCAGGAACTTCAAACCCAATATCTAAAACGATATTTAAAAGCAAATGCACACTGAGAAAAACACAGCACTAGAATGAACATACGATTTATACTGGTTTCTACTGAATTAAACACATTACACCAACCTAATTCAATGATAGATTTTTAACATCTGGCTTTGAGTTTTAATAGAACGCCTTTCATGTGGTTTATGTTGTATGAATTATTTAAATTAGGAGTAATACAAGGAAGGGGTCTGCTAATGATACGTTTAATCTTAAAGGGGTCATATGGCGAGAATACGTGTTTTTCTGTGTCTTTGGTGTGTTATAAGTTGCACATGCATGTATTAGACACGTAAAATTGTGAAAAAATTCAAGTGTGGGAACAAAAGATGTATTCTATCTAAAAGCGAATGCTCACCCAGGCCTGCCTGAAACGCCTCGTGTAACCACACCCCCCCAAATCTACATCAGTTGGTGGTATGATTTGACTAAGACTGCCCAAATGTATAAACAAGTAAGGTGGGCGTACCTGTCAGCACAATTGCTTTGGAACCTGATGTTCCAAATATGGTAAGAGGCGTCACATTTCCAATCACTACGCACTGGTTAACTGGCCAATCATAGCACACCTCGCTTTTCAGAGCGGTATGTGGAAAATACAGCGTTTTTGAACCTTAAATCGTGTATACACATTGCATTACATCTAAAACAAACGATTATATTCATTTTAGCCGCGTCATATGACCCCTTTAAAAAATGAAAATATTAAACAAACGAAAAATATTTAGTAAAAATATGAAGTAAAATTGCACCGATACCATTTTTAAAAGACAGAGTACCGATATTTTTCCTGGTATCGCCGATACCGATGCCTGTACCTTTTCCAAACACAGTGAGACTAATAAAAATAGAATAGCTTTATAGTTACAAACAACTCTACCTCAAACACATTATGAAAAAATTAACAATTTAAGTGCTTTTCGCAAACTTTCAAAGCAAATTTCACAACAAATTTTTGTCAGTTGTGTCACATGAGGTATCGTGCATTTTTACGAGTACAAGTACATGAGCTTAGTAACGGGCCCGATACTGATACTGGCATCATTATCAGTGCATCCCTAGTTGTATTATGTTTATTTAATTAAACAATGCATTTAAAGTATCATAAATTATGTTCATACAGGCTCACGAGGCAAAACTCAATGTAATGCAATACAAAACAACTGGTCCCTTCTGTCTCTCTATTTGCCAAAGAGTCCATCCTCAAGCTTTATGTACAAAATTGGCTTTTGTTGATTCATCTCAAGATATTTAACATCCACCATCGATTTAAATCAGCACATAATAAACCTCTACATAAATACAGCACACAGACATACACATGCACAGGGTTACTAAGTGCTCAAACATTGTGGGTAGCCGTCGGCTTCTGTATCTCCTTGATAAGTGACTTTCAACCACTTTAGCGCTGTGATCAAGAGTGCAAGTCAAGAGCGAGTAACGGTTGTGCCGGATTGAGTTAAAGAGCTTATCAGCCTTCTGTCTAAAAGCATTGCATAACTACTCTAAACGCCGACGGTTTCCGGTGGCATGTCCAACAGCATAAACGCTAGTATTTCAGCGTAAGTGATCTGGATATCATCCGATATAATCCAATGATGAGAATACAAAGGAACTCACAGTCAGGTCGGTATCCTGAGCTCCTGGGTGTCCTTTTGACAAGTAAACTGAAATTAAACGGCAATGAAATAAATGTTGTGATTGATGTTATCATGAATTTATTATTAAGCACTGGAAGTCATGTTGGATAAGAGCATCTGTCAAATGCATAAATGTGACTAGACACGACTACAGTAAAACTGTCAATTCTAACGTTGCATTATGAACAAACCGATTAAATACCAGAATTAAAGTTATTTACACTCAAATTAAATTATTTATCAACACAAGTATACAGAGAATAAAACAGATCATTTGATAAACTGGTAATAGTGGTTCTCAATGCATCTTGTGTCTCAAGTAAATGGGGTCTGGGCTGTCATTGACTCATTTCTATATTACATTATATTTCAACCCTTCTTAAGTAAAAAAAGTACTTAATTTTTAAGAAACAGATCCATATTTAATTTGTTATTTCCTGACAAACTTTATTGACAGCACCACTTTCAACGTATAAAAAGAGCAGTTTAGACATCAATAAAGAAACATATATTTTGTTGTTGAAGAAAATCGTACAGATTTAGAATGAGATTAAAACATCAAATTGATTTATTATTGAAAAAAAAACATTTTTGACTTTCCTGTTCTCCCTATTTGTAGCATTGCGTTCTCTTACCTGGCGACTTTTACCATTTTAGGTTGACATTCATTTAATAGTTTAAGCAGCGTTTCCATGGTTTTTCCTGTCTCTACGATGTCCTAAGAGACAAAAAATTAATTAGCTTGTATTGCGTCTGTTTTCGCCCTTTCGCACAAAATATACAGTGGCGTTGAAAATACCAACAGTTGTAGGATTTTCAACAGAGAAACATAACCACCAAAAATGACTACAGAGTAAAGAATGCATTATTTGTAGGTCACTAAACAAATAAGCAAGTTTGTGACACTGACATTCTTAACTTATTTTCTTTGTAGCAAATCACAAAACACTCTTTAGAACATTCTCAAATCATACTGGAATCGTGGCGTATGTTCCACCTCGATAACTTTGGGTAAAATCTAAAAATGTCTGTGCATTTTTTTCCAAAATCATTATGTAAGAAATATAGTAAAATATCAAATAACACGGTAGCGATCTCAGACATTTTAAACACCATTGAACATTCCACACACAATTATAAATTTAACACAGAAAGCAAGTCGGCCAATATGCTGCATCAAAAAGTGAACCTCACCTCGACTATGAGCACGTTCTGTTAGGAGAGAAAAAGAAGCATTAACAACTAAATAAATGGAAAAGATTATAATTCCCCAAAATTGTAAAAGTACACAAAGTTCCAAACTCACTTTTCCCGTAAGAGCAGACAATTCATCTCCACCAATAACTTTGACACAGTTGGTTGACTGGTCGTTCTAGAGGTAAACATACAAATATTCTAGTTATATTCCCAATTAAATTCCATCAACAGCATTAATATTATAATGCTGATTTCAACAAAATCGGACTAACTGTCTACTTTATATAAAGTTGTCCAAGTTGTCCTTTTAAAGGGATAGTTCACCCAAAAATGAAAATCTGTCATCATTTACTCACCCTCTTGTCATTTCAAACCTGCACACATTTCTTTGTTCTGCTAAACACACAGGAAGATATTTGGAAGAATGTCAGTAACCAAACAGATCTCATCACCCATTGACTCCCATAGTTTTTATTTCCCCTGCTATGGCAGTCAATGGGGAATGAGATCTATTTGGTTACTGACATTCTTCCAAATATCTTCCAATGTGTTCAGAAGAACAAATACCAGAGCATCCTCTTGCATTTTTTTACCCAGAGCTATAGAGTTGCAGAACACACAGAGCCACAATGTGTGTAAACAGGTTTGGAATGACCTGAGGGTGAGTAAACGACGACAGAATTTTCATTTTTGTGTGAACTATCCCTTTAAATCAGACTAGTGTCATCTTATCGTCTGATGTGTGCATTTTAATGTTTGTCTAGTAACATTGCTATACGAAACAATGTAATAAAATACAAATCATAACTGAGTTTTCAAAGCATTTCTGATCATTCATAGGTCATTATTTTATATAAATATGGCACACATCAGCGAATCAGCCGGTGCTTTAGAGAGAATAAATAATGGAAGGAGAAATGTAGAGCTGGCACTTACGGAGTAGCTCTTTAGTCTAATGAAATCCACGGTCAATGGTAAAGACTTGTCAATGTTTTGATTCAGTGTCTTGATGTAATCCATTAAGTCGGCAAAGAACTTATACCCTCCCTTCAGAACACACAGAGCCACAATGTGATGCCCGCCCATGTCCCGAACAATATCTCTGGCCAACCTTTCAGTCCTGCAGAGAAACACTGTTTGTTTAATATAAAGGTGGACTATTTCATACGTCCACACAGACATTCATACTCCGTACAACTAGATGCATTGACAGGCGAGGATTCCAGGCGAAATTTGTTAAACAAATCAATGGGAAAGCCAAATTCAAATCACATGCCTCTTAGATGCTCTACTGAAATAAGAGTTGGTGGTGGATGGACATCATTAACTAAATCTATTGGGTTATTTTACTAGCGGGGTCATACAACGGCCATGTCAATTACACAGCCTTGTTGTATCGCTTTAAAAATGAACACATCCTGATCTCCTCATTGAGATTTAAGATAAAATCCTGTATTAAAGGTGGCGAAAATACAAGCGGGTTTGGGTCAAATGTAGCCTACCTGTCTTTAATGAGGCCATTGGGTATTATGACACTGTCCAAATCCTCCTCGTAGTGTTTCGGGACACAGAAAAGATCCAGTTCGTGTCCCTTGCTGTCATCAGCTATCTGAAAGACAAAATGCTCACTTTATCAGTATTTGATAGAAATTATTGAGCACATAAATCAATCGTTATATTCGCAAAACCAGCTTGTGAGCTGTAGTATCCACTATATTTTATCCATAAAAATATTATTTCAAGAGTTTAATATGATCTTATATATATTCTTACTAAAGTTAAACCATTACAGTACACGCTGATCTTAATGGCGTCGCCTTGGCAACACACCAGCCTGCGCGCGCGCACACTATTTGGAAGGCGTTTAGTTTAATTTAAGTGTTTAAAAATTAACCGATTGATGTACACTTATCAAATCACAATTTAATTCGCACATGCACTCCGGAAGTAAACCCGGATGAAGAATACAAAACATTTACCTGTCCATGAACACAAGCATCAACCTGTTTGTAAAGCGTATCGAGCGTCGCGTCTGAAAGACAAACAGCTGCTGTCTTACCTCCAGATAAGAGGCCATGCTGAGATCCCTGTCCTTCATTCAGGTTGAACTCATACTGGTGGAGGAGAGCAGATTGGTCTGCGCTCGTCTGCTTGCATGGAGTCAACGCGACGCGTCCTAAACCCTGACGTCACAATCCGTTTCTCCTAATAATCTGATTTAAGCGGTACAAACAGCGCATTTCTGCCCCGGCGCGGGTTCTGGGATAGTGATGGTATCCTTATACCACAAACAACAGGGTGTAAAGCACCCCGTTGTGCGTGTCGTGTTGTACTAATCCACGCGTTCGTTGCGTCGGCGTCGACCGGTTGATAACGCTGCGGCGATGACGTAACTAGGGGCCGTATCTAGGACGCGGAGTGAGAAAGAAATGATGGGACAAATTACTGTTAACAAACATTTGCACGTGAAATCCTACATACGGGTGAATAATTCTTATTCATGTAATCAGTGCAGTCACGTTGGATTCAGGTTTCAGAAAATGTTTTTATCTGAGAATTATTAATGATGAAAATATCATACAAATATATTTATTACAAAGTACTGCACAATATATAGTGAAATATATCCCCTACCCCTCATGTCATTTCGAACCTGTTTGACTTTCTTTAATCTGCAAAACGCAAAATAATATATTTTGAAGAATGTTGGTAACCAAACAACATTGCCCCATTGACGTCCAGTGTATGGACACAAAACCACAGAGACATTTAGCAAAATGTCTTCTTTTGTGCTCCACAAAGAAAGTCATACACAGGTTTGAAATGACCATTTTTATTTTGGGGTGAACCCCTTTTTTGGGGGGTATGCAAATTGGACAACCTAAAATAACATGAACACTACAAATGTCTTTAAGGGTTCTTTATATTATATAATTGTGGTTTTCTTACAAAAAAGCTTCCAGGAAATTTGAAGGGCATTTTTCCACAAAAGGATTACATTAAAATGCATTACCCTTTCTTATCTTATTATCAAATTAATCAAAATTAAACAAGAAAATCACATAAATGAGCCACGTAGAAATATTCATTTATATGTGTATACAGCAATACAAGACAAAAGGGAAAGAACTTCATATCTATCTTTATTCGTTTAGCAGCACATCTTACAGAAATATAACTGCAGGAGTGTACAAATGTACTGATTAACGCAAAATACATGTTAACGTCAAATGGCATTAGTTCACGTTTCTTCACGACACCGAATCTCATTCTTACAAACTCAAGAGTGAACTGTTAACACTATGACAACTTTAAAAGCAATTGACATTAATCACATCAAGCAAAAATCAAGAATGTGTGAGAAGAATGTATTTACAATACTCTCACACAAACAAATACACAGACACACACATAAAATAAGAGCACAAATAACTGCTGGTGACTGGGGTAAGCGCTCACTTCAAACCTTGTTTTTTTTATTTAACAGCTATAAGTTCTTGGAGACCCATTACACTCTTTTACCTCACCACAAATATCAGAGGCGATAACCACCGATGGATGAGAATGACACGTTTTTTAAATAAAATGGAAAAAAAAATAACAGTGAGTTGAGGCTGCATAGCAGTTTCGTGATATAAATGGTCAGATGTTTTCTAGACTACACCCATGGACTTCAATATTGACATTTTGACCAGACAAAACGATGTCAACTAAAAAAAGCCTGTAGTCTTTTCTTTCTGGATTAAGTTTAACTACTAATCCCAACATCTAAGTATTGAATTATATACAAAGGTCCTTAGAAGTAAGTGGAAAGGCTTGCAAAGGCACAAAGTACTTTCAATCAAAAAGCACAATATGATGGAAAGTAAAACAATTTCTTAAAAAGTTTGTGTAATGATAAATCTGTGCAGAAATGCGCTGTCGCTTGTTCATGATACAGTATGCCTTTTGAAGTAGTATCCAAGAACCAAGAAAGGACAAACAGTTGGTTTAATCACAAAGATGCTGATTTTGCTGCCTTGTTTTGAGAAAGAGGATGATTATTTTTAGTTGGTCCTTAGGTTAGATGTAGTGTGAATCTATACCCTACACCATGAGGTAAAACACACACATTCAGCGAGTCTGCTTTCAGAGTTTTATGGCTTTGTATGAAACTGGAGTTACAGAACAGTATGTCACAAAAACGACTCATATTTCTAAAAGAAAGAAGATTTTGCAAAAAGAAAAATAAGCCTACTGTAGGATCATTGCAATTTTTATTGCATCTTGACATTTTTATTACAATAAAGCATATTTGCCATCATATTCTCTTGTAACGTGAAAAAATCCTTTTGTTATTTAAAGTAGTATAAATTTGATGCAACAAATACTGCACTTAAGATTTAAAATTGCACAATTCATCCATTATTTTTAAGCATTACAACAATAAGATTTTTCTTTAATTAGTAAGGTAAATCACAAAAATGTCACAATGCAAAAACGTAATAATAACAGTAATAATAATGCATTTAAATAGGCTTAATTTTCTTTACGGAAACATAATTGCTTTAAATGTATTTTTTGATTTCAAATAAAATATGACTTCAAAAATGGACATTTTGTGTGAGATTAACCCACACATACTTATAACCACTCGTTGAATAGCCTATTACCAACCAAACACATAACAATTTCCATTTTGTAACACAGTGATGGGGACAAAACCATCATTTTCACCGTTCTGGACATATGAAGTACAGTACCGCGGAAGGGACAAAATTCACTTTTAAATGTTTCAAATGTACACAGTACATTTCAAAGTTCAGTCTTACAAAAATACTGTATGTATGCCTCACTTGCAGGTGAGATATTGTGTTTTACTACAAAGAGAGCACGCATTTAACAAACTGCTACCTCACAAAGGAACAGCACACTTAAAACGGCTGGTATACTATTTACATGTTGTTATGCCAATTTTACATCAAGCATATTCTAAAAAAGAATATAAAGGCAAGAAAGGGTATGACGTAAAAATAACCGACATATCAATGTTTATGAAGAACTACTCACATTATGTTTGCATGAGAACGTTAACGCAAATGCTGCTTTTAAAAATCGAGTACACTTTTGTATTATCCTACAAATGTATTAAAAGACTGCATGTGTCTATGAATAAGTAAATATATGGGGATTCGATATTTTAGCAATTTTCAACGACAAAAAAAAAGATCTCTTCAGTAAAGGTGACACTGACTTAGAAAATGTATTAAAAGGAAAACGCCCAGCCTCCACAATGTAATCACAATAAACGTTAAAATAAACCACTGAACCCATCCCAAATGAAGACCAATGTAAACAAAATCAATTGAATGTAGAATGTAAAAAATGTAGCAGTATTTTGTCAATGTGAGACATTTAACCCTGTATGATTTATTTCTCAGCGTACACTGCCCCCTTCTTCACTACATGTAGAGATGTCTTCCAGTTAGGAACGATTTTTGTGTTTTCTGACCTAATTTAACTTCACTTAAAACTAATTTGTGTGAGATTGTCATGCACTGATGGTATGAAGCTTGATCATCAAAGATTGCAGGATGTAACTTGATCAAAATTTTTCTTTCCAAATAGATGAACCATATAGTCAGAATTGTATTACTTGATAAGTATCGTCATTTCTGTAGGTCAGAAAAATGGCATATGTCTAAGGAAAGGCTAGTACCAAAGGTTGTTTCCAATGGCCCTTACCCAAACCAATCCCATCCTAAACCTTCAGGGGAAAATATGGACATAAATGCTATTTGGAGCTGCCCAAAACCCTCAAAATAATTTGTACTATATAAGGGATAGTGCACATAACAACAGTACTGTCATCATTTACTTACCACCAAGAATGTTCAAGTTGATCTTCACCATACAATTATTTTTCACAGTGTGAAAAAAGCCTGAAACTAATACAGTTTTAGTTTATTCCTTAGTAGTTTAAGATTTCAGAATTAAAATAAAGCACAAGAATCATATGAAATTTTTATTACGCCAATGTACTTTAAATGCTAACGTAATGTTCACAACGTGAACATTCTTTACAGTATCGGCTTTTATGCTCCACAAAACATAAGCCACAAGGGTTTTGTAACCACCTGAGGGTGAGTAAATGATGACTGAATTGGCTTTTTCAGGGTGACCTAACCTTTTAAAGTACTGATGGGACACACCTGCGAATAGAAACCCCAACAAAGACAATTCCCATGCTTGTGCTTGTCTAAAGATCTCCATGGACCACACAATTCAAAATCAAGAAGGTAGCTGCATCTTATGAAGTACGAACATCTATGGGCTCTATTTCCTGAGCACACAAACAAACAAACGAAAGTCATCATACCGTAGAAAGTCTGGTGTGTGTGAGGTGATAAAACAATCCGACGTTCACATATCTCAACATGTTCACATATCTCTCATGTTGCACGCTTACACAACCGTGGTAGAAATTCATGATTAAAAGTTGGACCTCTTGTTTACTGTAAATAAGATTAAATTAAAAGGAAACAGAAGGTGGGAAGGATTGTACATTGGGCATTTTGACTTTGTGTAATTGGTACAATGTGATATTAGGATTCAGACATGAATGCAAACAAACAAAAACATGAAACATGGCTCAAAAAAACATGTTAACAAAACACATTTTTAGAAAGGCATTATGACTATGAAAACAAAGCTTTGACAACCAAGTAGACACATATGGGTTACAAAGCTTAAAGGGAGTAGAAACTCCCTAAAGTGCTAAATATATTTCAGATTCATTCACAATGTATTTGTTATCTCAACGGCAACAGAGCGTTTTGGAGTTGACACCGAACTAGGTGAGTTTCTACTAAAAACAGATAAATTATGTTAATAAATGAAGAAGGTTCAAGTGGAAGTCAAGAACACAATACAAAGTGCCAATATACTTAATGGCTTAATGAGTCACATGATATGTTGACATGCCAAACATTGGCCTCAATGAACTGGACCCATCAAGAAAAGATGTTGTGACGCTGAGATCCAACACCACACTAGAAGCTTTCAGAAACATACATATAAGGGAAGAACCCCATTTGACAGATGTAGCCAAAGTTTAGACAATAAATACGTAAGATTGACAAGCAGTGTGGACGGTGGTCTACTGGAGTGAGGTTTCAAACTACTTATCTTCAATGGTCCAAGAAATCCCGAGGGAGCGTCTTTTCTTGCTCTTGAAAATGTTCCAGAAGTTCATCTATCTTATCATCAAGGTTGTTGGACTGGTCCAGCAAGGTCTGAATCTGTGCACTGGTCTGAAGTTGGCTCTGACTCTGATCCGAACCGGGATGCCCCATGGTGACGAGCTGTTCTGGCAATGCCGGACCACATTCTGATGAAAGAGACAGAATAAGGTTTCTGAGGCTGTGAAACGCTTATTTTATAAAACTTTGGATTTTCTATGTTCTCAAATGAAAAACATTGACAGGAACGGTGTTTCCCATTCATTGACGAGACTATGGCGGCCCGCCATAGTCTATTTTGTTCCGCCACAGTCTTAAAACGAGCCAAATTGTTTTTCTTACAACAACATAAATATTTGTAACGTTGAATTCTGCACCGCTGTTTCGTTGTTGTGCCATTGTTCACGGCTAAAAATGCGTTCCCCTCTCTGATGCTTCAGCGCAATGTGCGCAGCACACACACAGACACATACTGTACATACGAACTCGCCCTCGCTCGCTACTGTTTCAGCTTTCGCAGTTGAAACGCAGACACGTGAACTGGCCAGGATTTAAGACGTCGCAAAGCCATACGGAATACAACATCGTTTGAGGGAAGTAAAATCTAATGTTACAGTATTCACTGCAGTTATCCACAGTACAAACATGATTTTATCAGCATTACCTCACGGCGTTAACATCATTATGTTAAGTATCATATTATTTCCAGCTAAAATAGCAGTCTGCATATAGGGACATTTGACATACACCATTTCTGTCGTTTAAAATGAGCAGCGCGTCTACAAAACGGAGATGTACGCAGCACGCGCACCCATGACATTTATAATGATTATCTTTAGGCGCTATATCTCTAATATCCGTCCTTATTTAGCGCCAAAAGCACTTCGTTTAACCTTTTCCAAATCGCTGAAATAGTTCCGTTTTGTTTTTAATGGCAAATTATTCATGTTTCGTTTCATTTCGATATTAAGTTAATTTAGAAAAATGTTTGGAGTATTTTTTTGTTTGTGGCTCATGTGCAGAACGCATAGTTTGATAGCCAAATGTGCTGGAGCACGAATTTGAATTAATGATGTGAATGACACTGTTTAAACTGTTAAAATAGTTTATAATAAATAAACAGTTAAAAAGTTATATTTCATTTCGTTTCTTTATTAGGTTAGAAAAATGTTTTGAGTATATTTGTTTGTTGCTCAGGCACAAAACTTAGTTTGATTGCCAACCGCCAATTTTAATGATTTGAATGCATGATGGGCATGAGTCTGCTTAAATTCCTCCTTTAGCTTCGGCTGTCGCCGTAGAAAAATAAATGATACGGGGCGCGCCACACATGATTACATGCTGCCCTGTGTGTCACCCTGTCCAAAACTTGTCAATATATTTGGTTTGTCGGAAATCAAGCAGCGCTGTTCAGACCGGTAGGCGTGTACCTCAGGAGAAAGCGTCTGTCATTAATTGCTCTCGTGTTAGGTCTGAGCAACGCGCACATAAAGTTGAAAATATAATAAATCACAAACTTAACATTACTCTGTTGTGCTGAGAGACTGTGCGCTTTTCTTACGGGTTAACTCTAAACAGTTGCCGCATCATAATAATGTATGAATGCTCTGGTCCGGATAGTAAAGTGATAGGCCTACTGCCATAGGGGGAGTGGGACAATGTCACTGTGAAAAAGGCCTGATGCCCGGCCTGCGTTTTAATACATGGTAATATATAAATTAGTTCAACTGTTAAACACTTTTTTGCTTCATTTTTGATGGCTCATGCTCTACATGTTTTTGGCTTTTTTTTGTTTGTGAACTCTCATTTTACCATGCGTTATCCCCATTTATATCTATGGTGCCAATGATTAAATTACTACTATAGCTATTGTATTCTTATAGATTGAGTCACTTAATTTTGCTCTTAAAATGCACCAGATTGCAGCATTTACCTTTAAAATATGCTAAACTTTCTTACGGGGAGCATGCCCCCAGACCCCCTAGAGGAAAATATGTTTAGCCCCCATAGTCTCACAAAATGCTGTGGGAAACACTGAGGATATTCAGGTATAATAAAAATGAAGAAACAGTGGGAAAACACAAGTGTCCATGACTGAAGTTCTCATCCTCCGTAACATTTTAAAGGACTGTTTACACACACTCAGATCTTTACATTAAGCTTGATTTTGTTTGAATTAACACAATAGCCAGTACCTTCCAACAGCTACCAGTTTAACAGATTTCTTTATATTTCACTAGTTAAAAGTTAAATATTATATTGTTGTACTGTGTACACAATATTGATTATCATTACCGGATACAGGCAGGTTTTTTTGTTACATTTATAATTTCCTATAAAATTATACTTCATTAATGTCTAATTAGGTATGATAAATACAAAGTTACTTAGGCTTCATGGCATCTCATTTCCTGTCTAAACATGCAATGGTATTGACATTTTAGACTATTACAGTAATGACATATTTAAGGTTTAGTTCTGAAAAGATTGTTAAAAAATGTGCTAAAGTTTTGAAATTAATGTCAGACCTTGTTTTTTATGCATAAAAGGAAATATGTTGTTGCACAATGGCTAACATAAATGGCTATTTGGCAATTGGTTAGCATCAACCATCGGTCCAAGAGACAGTTGGTCAAAAAAGAAAAGTTGTTTCAGAGCTTCATAAACAAAAGTATATTTCTGATTAACTGTGCACAGTACAAGAAAACATGTGGATTATAAAGTAAACAGGTCAACTGAGATTTCAAGTTAACTTTAGGAAAAGCACTTACCACTGGGAATCTCAAAGAGAAATAGGCCTGTTTGTCCTGGCTGTCCAGGTTGACTTAGAGTCCCCCCAATAGCTGTCTGAAAGAGTTGGTTGGGAGGTTGCGGAGTTGCGTTAGGTGTGGTGTTCTGGAGACTGCCCACTGCAACGCCACTCTGTCCACTAAATATGGTGGCTGCTGTGCCAGTATGAGGCAACTCTTGAACACCTACTCCACCCTGTAGGGCTGAAATGGCTGACTGAGGCAAAAAAATGTTGACAGAAGGTTGGTCTGTTGGGGAGACGGGCATTACGCTGGTGGCACTGGGAACGACCTGCATAGGTTGCTGGTCCTGAAATAGTTCAGTCCGCGTTGAAGGCAAACTGGCAGATGAGTCGCTCATGGAGCTCTGATCTTGAAAAGACATGGGCTCTAATGAGTCTTGTTGGGTGACGCTTACTACAGCGGCTGATGGAAAAATAATCGATGGGTTTTGAGACTGGGCTGTGGGGACAGTGGTTTGGTTGGAGGAGTTGTTCACAGTAACGTTTTCAGAGCTGGGGACAACTTGCATGGGTTGTTGCTCCTGAAAGATATTCTCTGGAAGCCGGTCACTACCTATTGATCCCTGGTTCTGACCACTGAATATCAGAGCCTGGGGCAGATCATGGGGGTTCAGGGTTGCGGTACAGAACAATATGCCTGTCTGCGGTTGCTGCTGTGCTTGATTTTGGGACATTGTTGGGATATTTGGGAAAAGTGAGGCTTGTTGGGGTGTTGCCATCTGTTGCTGTTGGGTAGACTGTTGTTCCATTGGAGTGGGCAGCTGGGGTTGTCCTTGAAAAAGTGAGACAGTCGGAGCTTCTGTTCCAGATGCCTGAATGGGTGTCAGGAAAGTTATCTGTTGTTGCTGTTGGTTCTGGTTGTTATCCGACGGTAGCTGGCTGGGCAACACGCTTTGCGCAATAAACAGACTCGTTGAAGGGGCCTGCTGCTCTGAGGGCAGATTGGTGCTTGCTAGCATTGTCATGGTACCAGAAAATAAGGTTGCTTGGACCTGCGGCGACTTTGTGGTTCTGAAGAGTACTGTCTGCGAGTCTTGCGTTTCAGTCAAGGGGTTATGACTCTGAAAAAGTTGCTGTGGAGGCGAAGGTTGAGAGGGTGGCTGCTGCAAAAAGCTGGATGTCTGAATGGTCATAAGACCTCTTGTTTGTTGGAAAAGTGCAGTCTGCTGCTGGATCTGCAGCTGGGGTGGGTTCTGAAGAAAGCCTTCAGATGACTGTGACAGATTGCTAGCCTGCGTGGAGCTTGGCTGATCACTAGAGAAGCTGGGTGTGCATTGCATGGGAATCTGTGTCTGCAGAAGCTCTGACTGGAGTTGCTGCTTTAGGTTCTCTAACACTTCCTGATGCTGAAGTGTTTCTAAGTTTTTCTGGTGCTGTTGTTGCTGTTGGAGATTAACCAGAACTTTCTGATGCTGCAGAGTCACTAGAGAACTTTGTTGCTGAATGTTCTCAAGAACTTTCTGGTGGTGTTGTTGATGCTGCAGATTCTCTAAAACCTTGTGTGTTTGCTGCTGCTGCTGCAAGTTGCCAAGTGCCTGCTGCTGGAGATTTTCCAAAACTTGTTGATGCTGTTGCAAATTTTCAAGGACTGTCTGTTGATGTTGTAGATCCACAAGTGCCTTCTGTTGTTGTTGCTGCAGATTCTCCAAAATATTCTGCTCTTGCTGCTGCTGAAGCTGGTTGTTTAGAGTACTCTCATTTCCTCCCAGCCTTAAACTGTTCATATTTTCCTGGACGTGTTGCTGAAGACTCTCGGCAGATGGTGCTGGGCTGTAAAGCACAGAATTAAGCTGCTGTTGTGCCTGCAGTTCTCTTACTGCTCTCTCCAGCTGCGTTACCCCATCTTGGGGCAAAAGCGTCTGAACCTGTGATGGCTGGGATGGGGGAGACCGAGATTCCATGCCAACCAATACCATTCCACTTCCATCTGCACTTGTATCTTCCGGAGACAACGTCTCAGGAGTTTCCCGCAGGAACTGTTGAGGTACCTGAGGAGGAACAGGCTGAAGAACTGTTGTGTCTTCTGACAAGGACACTTGGAACGATGTGGGTGAGGGAATGTCCTGCTTCTGAATAGTGGACAATGTTTCTTGAGAGGTAAAAATTGGTGCCGATGGCTGTTGTGTGTCGACTGGCTGGAGAGGCACAGGGCTTGGAAAAGACTTACTGCCAGAGGGAAGGACAGTACTTATCTCCAAAATTTGCTGGGTTGAACTTATTTCCTCTACAGGCTAAGAAAAATAATAAGAAAAACAGTATTTTACTGTATTTTAAACTAAAATAGATTTTGAACCATCTTTTTCTAGTCATTCAGTAACTCGAACGGATGGGCTATTAATTACACTACCTTGAACATGTCTGAAGGTGCATTGCAGGAGACTTCCATTGGTTCTTCTCGTTTGACCATAGGTAACATTAATACATTGTTTAGACAATTGCTCTCGGTTTGCATTGCTGTAAACAAATTCATGAATGTTAGAGCTCAAACTTTAAGACTATAACAACAAAAAGGCCTAAAAGTTATATTTCTAAAAGTGTTGTCAAATCAATTAATCGCGATTAATCAATTCCAAAATATTTGTTTGTGTTTATATAATATATGTGTGTGTGGTATGTATATTAATATGCATATAAATACACAAACATACATGTATATATTGAAATATGTGTAATACACCGATCAGGCATAACATTATGACCACTGGCAGGTGAAGTGAATAATGCCCCATTCACATTACAAGCGACAAAGCGTCATGATCCCATTCACATTACAAGCGACAAAGCGTCATGATCCCATTCACATTACAAGCGACAAAGCGACATGATCCCATTCATTTCAATAGAGAGCTGGTGACTTCCGGGGACACGAGCAGTAGCAACCTTTGGCTGAGAAATGTATAACTTTATGCAAATGAGGAGCAACTTGGGAACGACAGCCAATACGAGTGAAGATGGAGCTAACATGATTCTTCTCCTCTCAGCTTCTGCACTGAGCGTCACCAGTAGTGGTAACACCCACTAGCGACCTAAGCGCCAACCTGGCGCCTTGCAGTGACAAAGCCGCTTGTAATGTGAATGGGGCATTACACTGATTATCTCTTCATCACGTCACCTATTAATGGTTAGTATATATTAGGCAGCATGTGAAAATTTTGTCCTGAAAGTTGATGTGTTAGAAGCATAAAAAATAGTCAAGCGTAAGGATTACAGCGAGTTTGACAAGGGCCAAATTGTGATGGCAAGACGACGGTCAGAGTATGTCCAAAACTGCAGCTCTTGTGGGATGTTCCCAGTGTGCAGTGGTCAGTATCTATCAAAAGAGGTCAGTGGTGAACCGACGACAGGTAATGGGCAGCAGGTAATGCTCGTGGGGAGCGAATGCTAGCCTGTGTGGTCCAATCCAACAGACAAGCTACTGTAGCTAAAATTGCTCAAGAAGTTAATGCAGGTTCTGATAGAAAGGTGTCAGAATACACAGTGCATTGCTGTTTGTTGCATATGGGGCTGCAAATGGGGCACCAACACAGTATTAAGAAGGTGGTCATACTGTTATGCCTGATAAGTGTATATATATTTTTATTTATTTTGGAATAAATTAATCACGATTGACCGATTTGACAGTGCTCATTTCAAGTAATTGCACACCTTTTATCTGCTCTTCAAAGGTACAAGCCTTGACTGTGGCTGGCAATTCTGACTTTACTGGGATGTCAACGCTCTCTGCATAAAAGGGGGTATACAAATTAGTGTGTCATCATGGTGGTGAAGACGTAGTTGACAAATTATTGACCAATTATACTGTACCCGTAAAATTAAACCCAAAATTATTGGCTGAAAAGAACATTGTTTAAGCCCCAACCAAAGTCTGATTGGTCCCAATGAATACATTTCAGCATGCACAGTATTTCACATAGATTTCTGATTTAGATGTTGATTTCATAAAACTATATTACCTGTTAAAGGTGTGTAAGTAAAAGCTTGGAGATCATGTGTTCTCCCTGCATTTGTCACCACTGCAATCCCAACAGACACTGGAGAAGTAATTGTTTGGTCATGATATGGAGGAACCTTCACTACTAGATGGTTCTAAATTGGAGAACATATTGAAAAGATTATTAAGTTGTCATTTCAGAATGATGACCACTCACAAGTTATATATGAATAGTTACAATCCCTCCGACAGGGATCACTTGCCTGATGAAAAAGTTCCATGTCAATCTCTGCTTCAGCATGCCAACCGCTCTCATCTAAAACATTTCATGCAGGTACAAAAAGTTGAAATACAAATCATGCAAAGCCAAAATTGCATCCCAAAATATATTTCATTTTCTAGATTGTACCTAAAAACAGGTAATTTTATGTGTTTTGTGCACTGTGAAATGTGTCAGGACGCATGGTAAAGAATAGACAAAGTCAGTTTGAAGATATTTTACAGAGTAGGCTAGTTAACATAAGTTATGTTGTCAATGTTTATAGCCAGCTACCAGAGTAAGTTATGTAGTTTAATGCCACACATATTCGAAGGAAACAGTATCACCCCCTTGAGTGCTTGAGGTTTACACCACAGTAATGCAATCAAGCATGTTAAACATGCCCGACGCACTCTCTAAGCATTCACATCTGCTCTTGCATACAGTAAGACAAATATACACTTGTATTACCTGTAGAATTTTCCTGAAAAATCACTTTGGTTCCTTTGAGAAAGTTCTTGCCAATTATAAAGACCTCCTCTCCTCCTGCAACGGAGCAAATGTGAAGACTCTTCTTCAGGATTTCAGGAATTCCAGCAGGTTGAGCTAAAATTAAGACACAAGGCGTACAAGAGAAGTTTCAAGAAAATTATATATCCTTCGATTTCAACCTACACCCAAAAACCTTTTCACTTACTACATAGGATGGGAGAGGAAAGAGTTTGAAGTGTTAGAACAGATCCATCTGGTCTCGGGATATTGACTCTAAAGGCCAAGCGAGCACGAGTGCTCTTCTTTTTTGAGCCAGCTACACCAATACGAGCTTCAACATCAGCATTCCTCAGCTTTAAGATTCCAACACAGTCCACGCTGCCAAAAAATATCATCCTATTATTACAGTACCAATTCCATTCCGTTGGAGAACACAGACTGAATGATTCTTACGCGAGGGTCATGGTGTTGCTTGGCTCAAGGTTTACTTCGATCACTGTGGTCCCTTCAATGTCCACCTCTTTGCAGGCCGTTGTGTTGCGCCCAGTCACTCTGCAGGCTTGATAAAAGCCATGAGGCTTCACACGTCCAGCATCATTCGCCACAAACACTTGAAGCACCACTGGTTCGTTGGCTCCCTCTAACTGATAACACCATATTTACATTGTCAAATAAAATGGATTGCTTATTTGTCCAGATATTAAGATCATTTGATGTTAATTCTTACTTTGACCGCTGGGAACCCTTGCTGTGTCCGGTCTTTGACAGACCCTCTACTGCCCTCTGTGAGGTATCGCGCTCTGTGCTGAGTCTCCGGCTGAACCAAAATCTTCAGCTCCTTCCCTTCACTCTTCTGTGGATACTGAATGGTGAGGACACCGCCTTTCTGATTGTTTGACACTTCTAAGGAGCTACTGAGAAAATGAAAGAAGCCCCTATTAGTTCACAGTTCACCCATTGGTGGAACCATCCAATTACAAGCATTTGAGCTTTAGCCACAATGTCACATCCCCCTTCTACACAATAATAAATGACGTGGGTAACATTAAGTAACGGGGTACCAACCTCACTTTGGGTGTGACTTTGGCATCTGATCCCAGCTGTGAAAGAACAAAGTGTGGCGCTTTTGCGCTGTCCGCATCAAACACATCCATTCCCGCTTCATCTCGGGCTGCAGGTTTGGGCCCCGGACGCTGGCGAGGTGTTCTCTTGCGAGATTTTCGGGGCACTTCGGTGTTGTCATTGTACGAAGTGTTGCTAGCCATACTAAAGTTCGAGACCGAGTCTTCCATCCAGATGCTGCTGCTCTGCTCCGAGTCCGGGTTGGGAAGCTGGTCATCCTGGCAGGACATGCGACTGTCATCCAGCAGATCTTCCGGAGGCGGTGAAATGCTCAGGATGGTCCGTCGCTTCGAGGGGGTTGCCTGGCTCTGCGCAGTCCCGACAGCATCTGCCACACCTACCCCGCTGATGGTCATCACCGAACCAGGCTCTGCTCCCATTCCTTCTGCGGCAGGACCACCGTGCAGCCTGGAGGTCTGCTCTTGGGCTGAGGTAGCAGAGAGCATGCTGGGACAGGAAGGAAGTGTACTGCTGAGGCCTCCAGAGGAGGCGGCGCAAGTGGCGGCGGCATCTGTAGTGTGCACAGTACAGAAGGTCAATAAAACAGTCTGTGCAGGCCTGGCTAGCAGTCCCGATCAAGCAGTGAAACTTGCCATGATATTTAGCCATTTCCTTTTATGCATTTTGATTGTTTTGCGTTTTATGTTAAATTAAAGTAATTATTCAAGCCAAATCACTACTACTTACTGTGTTCCTTTATACTCATACATAAGGGATTTGCCTTTGAAGTTTTAACACTTATTATGTAAAACTACAATCAACGCCCCGAAGGTCCAAAAACTTTCAATCCTACCATATAAAACTGCTTAAAGAAACATGCGTTGGGGTATACAGAGCATCTGTAGGCGCTGCTGCATAACCCAGTGCTGATCTTTTTAAAGCAGCTTTTCACAGACAAATAACATTGGCCAATGATAATTCTGAGGTGTCGTCTAATGCATGCCAATTGGGCGATATGGTTTTAGTAGATAAACCCAGAGCTGATCTATTCAAAACGCTCTCTCATAGACAAATAATATAAGCTAATGATAATTCTGCAGTGTCGTCTAATGCATGCCAATTGGGCGATTTGGTTGGGACTGAACGTAGCCATGGAGACAGAATAAACAAGCTTCTGACCTACGAAGCAGAGAACTGCAGACCATTTTATATGCAGACTCTCCCTGATTCAGAGGGAACTCCCTGGAATGAAAACGACAAATGACAGCGAATAAACAATTGCTGGTCATCCAATACAGATAACAGCAAATTTGGTCATTTGAGCAAAACAAATATCATTCATTCTGAAGTAACAATGACAGCATTTCTTATCTTTGAGATAATAAATTTATTGGGCCCGTTTTTGATAACAATTGAAATTGTTTTGCTCATTATCATTATTATTCCAGTTTTGTGCTTGAATTTGGTATTGCTGGTTGTTTTACCTCAAATTTATTGCTGCAAAAACACAGAAACTAGTCTGGGCAGGCTCGCTTTAAGATCCCTCAGCTTCCTGTCAAAACAGGAAGTAGTGTAGCATTAACCTGGCTACTTGCAAATCACAGTAATGCTTGAATTAGGGCTGAGCGATATATTTAATTTTAATTTAAGTTTAATATTATATTTCTGGTTTTATTTTAATGGTGCATTTAATGTAAACCTCATCAAAGGAAAATAACACCAATACATACATTAAATAAATAAATAAATGAAAATCTGTCATCAATTACTCGCTCCCATGACATTCCAATCCAGTCTGACTTCCTTCTTTGGAACAAAAAAGGATTTATTTTAATGTCTATCAAGAGTGCCAGAAAGCAAGCATGGGCAAAATTTCCACACACTTAGGATTTGGGATATTTATACAAATTCACAAGTTCAGTGTTGTGAACAGCGCTGCATTTACCATGTAGCCTGATCAGAAGATAGAAAGTCATATGGGTTTGAAATGAATGAAGGTGATTAAACAATGACAACATTTTCATTTCTAGATCATTTCATTTTTAGGGGTGTTGATTTAGCATGTCAAAATTATTTCCAGGAATCAGTTTGTTCCAACATCACTCAAATATGTATATAAAAGTAATTATTTTAAATAATTACAGTAACACGCGTTGATATATTCATGCATATTTTACTGTATTTTACTTTTTACATTGTGCTTTTTTTAATCCACTCATCTGAAATCACAGAGTAGACAAAAAATATTCGAGATGCACCAAAACTAAACTTCTCCATCGATACCGCTAGCCAATTATTCAGAGTGATATCTGTCGTCATCAATACTAAATACTATATTTCTGAACTTTCTGAATGTTATTAATTCATGTGAATTAATGAATATTAATATTGAACATCAAACTGGTAATGTTTTTTAACATTTTATATATACAGAGCACAAATTCATTGCATTTTCCTGTCCTCTTTTGATTGATTTGAACGACCGATACCGATTACTGACCGATATATCGGTGCATCTCTAAAAAATATGATTTGTATATTATATGTTATTTTTATGTACTTATATATCGCCCAGCCCTTGAAATACAATCATTTTATTTGTTAATTAATTGAAAAAAACAAAACAATAGTCTTCCAAAAGAGGAGAAAGAGAAAAGTCCCAAATAAGGCCTCACCCTAATGTAGGCAATTTGTAGACAAAGCCGAAAAATCACCTCTCATCAAATTATTTGACAGTTCATCTAATGTTTTAATGACCTCTGCCACCTGGCAAATGCTGGTTATATTCTTCAACCATAGCATGCCCTTAGCGGGCAGACACCCATGATCTGGGAAAATTCCGGACAGCACTTTACTCCACTGACAGCAACAACAATAAACTCTTTTCAACAGGTTCAATGGAAACAGGACAAATCATATGAAATAAGTTAGTCTGCAAAGTCAACAAAAGAGACTAAAAAACTATGAAAGAAAAGACATATCGAGAAAGACAAGGATGTGTATGCAGTTTGAAAATATAAAGCATGATAAAGTGCAACAGGATGTCCAAGTCTTGCAACACTATAAATACAGAAGATGTGCAGCGTTCAAGCCAAATGCTAAAACAAAGAAAAGTGCAGTAGCCCCATCAGCATAAAGGAATCCAAATGTGAATGGGCAAGGAACGGGAGGAAAGACAACATCACATACACACACCACAGCAGAGACAAGACCTGAGCAAACCCCATCAGGAAAGACTTGCTAGCTTCAGACTGAGATACAATCGGAAATATAAAAGACATGTGAAATGTGTCCTACCGGATGCCAAGGCAGCTGGAGGAGGAGGTCCAGCCTCTCCACCGCTCTTCTGGCTCATGGTGGGTTTGTCCTGCTGCTCGGCCTGGGGTAACTGCAGCTCTTTAGGGAGTAGGTCATACACTGACTCTGAAACAAAGACTTCAGTACATCAGTGTGTGAAGTATGGTGACTCATAGTCAAACACGGTGTAAATGTATTAACTTGCTGCTGAAGAAGGCCTAGAACTATCAAATTTGCAACACGTTATTTATTTCAAACCTGATTGACACTTGCAATATGCATATTGTGATGCAAATTTGCAATTTTTCAGTAATTTCGGTATATCTTGCAACTGCAGTTCAGATGTTGCTTTCCACCTTTCACTCCATTAGTATAATCATTATAATCATGACTGTAAGTCTGGAAGTGATTGAGTTGCTGAACTTGACCCATACTCTTCTCCCAACATTTACTGTCCTACTTTTCCACACCAACTCTCATATGGCCTGAACACTCCTAGCCAGAGGCCAGACAACACTGGTTGTCTTTGAGTGTCTTTTAGCCTATTTCCACACTAGCTGCACCTTTTCAGTCGTCTGACCGTGTCGAATCAGAGGTGAAGCCACTCAGTGAAAGGGGCTACTCTGATTGGCTGTTAAGACACATACCTTAAAGGGATACTTCACCCAGAAATGCAAATTGTGTCATCATTTACTCACCTTCAAGTTGTTCCAAATTTGTACAAATTCTTTGTTCTAATGAACAAAGAAATTCATACAGATTTTAATTCACAGTTTAGCTTATAATGTTGAATGACACTTTTTAATGAAGTGTTTTGTTGTAGGGGTACAGAGTACAGTACATTCTTTCAGCAGTCAGTTATAGGCCTAATATATGCTATTCAAGAAGAGAGAGGGTAGGGCTGCACGGTAATTTATCACGATACCACTAAATCCTCTTGTAATTGAGCTGGCTGCGATATGCAATGTGTCGATATTTTTTTAATGTGTAGCTTGTCCGTGAAGCACGTCTCTGGGATCAGTAGGAAATGCTGCTCGATCTAAAAGCAGTGCGAGTTTGAGTTGCTTATAATGTGCATTTGAAAAAGCAACACCCGTCAAACATGATCATTATAAATATACTTTATTATCATAAAAATACCTGATGAGGCTTGAGTAACAGTGATAAAAAGATGTCCATAGGCATTTCCTAGATTCTAGAACGTGTTATGGTCTTCTTCTGCAGGGCATATATGGAGTTTCGGCACGAGAGTGCCCTCTGGCTTTCGGATGCAGCAGCATTTTCCCGTACTTCACTCAAAAGCTGTGCATAACTCACGTGACATTTATCGTCGGTTTATCGTGACAGCCCTAGGAGAGGGCTCATTTTTTTTTCAACTTGTTTTCCTCAATTTTATTTTAAGTTATATTGTATTATATTGAAAAGCAAGACAAAATATAAAAAGCTATGTTAATTTGGTTTATGCAATAGTGAAACAATTGGCTAAATAAATAGAAGAAATACAAAAAGCCATGTTCGGTGTTTGGTATTCGGCCTTTGGCCAAGTGTTTCATTTTAATTCGGCTTCGGCCAAGAATTTTCATGTTACCTATAAACCCTTGACAAATGACTGTCACTGCACCATGCATAAACAGTCACAACAGCCAAAAAGAAACAATACAGTCGATGCCATAAACGGTTAATTGCTACACGATTACATTACATTATGATCTGGTCCATTTTGTTCTGACTGATTTTCACTATATGGTATAAAATTATTGTTCAAATTGCCAGAATGAAAATAATCTGGTCTGTTCTATGAATAAGGCACACACTGATGTCCTATTACTGTTTCGAAAATCGTTTAGAAACAGAATACTTTCACCTCATAAAAAATTGGCTAAATAAATAGAAGAAATACGAAAAGCCATGTTCGGTGTTCGGCCTTCGGTCAAGTGTTTCATTTTTATTCGGCTTCGGCCAAGAATTTTCATTTCGGTGCATCCCTAATTGTTACATTACATTTGCTGTTTGTATGGTATCAGTAGTTTTTTATTTAAGAGTATTAATTATTAGACTTCTATTAAGAGGGCATTCCCCTAAAGCCACAGAGCCTATAATACATACAATACATACATAAATACAGTGGATATCAAAATATAAAATAAATGGCTTGTAGAGATCATATAAAGATCATATCGTGTATATATATATATATATATATATATATAACTGGGCTAAATTGATTAAATATGTATTTATTTTCAAAAAACATAGTGTCCAGACAGACCTCCGTTTGGAAGAAAATATAAAGACCGGGGCCCGGTTGCATAAAGCGCCTTAAGTTTTTCCCTTAAGTATGACACTTAAGGGGTGATTTTCCTTTACCAAAGACAATAGGAGAATAACTTAAGTAAAACTTAAGGTATACTTAAGGACACACTTAAGGGAAAATTACACTTAAGGTGCTTTATGCAACCGGGCCCGGACCTCTTGGAACTTTAATTGAATACCCCTGCCATAGTGGCTTTGGATATTTAATGCAAAAATCTTACATATTGTGCCTTATATATTTATTGGTAAAATATTAGAAAAATATGTCTCAAATTGTATTAGGCTAAAAAGATTGTAAAAACGAGGTTAACGAACAATAGCCAGGTTTCTATTACAGATTTACACAATATTTTCTAAATGTTGATTAAAAAAATATTGCAGAATGACTGCGTTTCCATTAAACGGCGTTTTGCGATAAAAATGTATTTTGTTTCGTCTCGCGATAAGTCATTCTGGCCATACTTCTTCTTTGTACGTTTTATGGCAGGTTGCAAACCAATTTTAGTGCATAGTGCCACCTACTGTGTTGAAAGAGTGAAGAGAAATGTATTTCCTTATATATTTTCCTATTACCTCACTGTTCTTAATAAATCCCCATACTGCACTTTGGGCCATCATATTAGATACTACTTGATATGAATTCCTTACATCCTCTCTTTCTAAATGTTCTGCCAAAACATACCGCAAATGGTCATGTGACTTTTTTGTATGCCAAGTCAAGTGACTTGTAAAAACGACAAAAAGTGTTTCCATTGCAGTTTTGCGAAATATGCCTTTATCATATTGCCCGAAAAAACACCTCATGCGAGCGTGACAAATTGGAATTTTTAAGACAAATTTTGATGCGTTTAGATTGGCTGTATTATCAATGCGCTATTTCAATTTGCGCATTTTTAAGGGTAATGGAAACGCAGCTACTGACACCTCCTGTCACTAGCCGGGTTTCCATCCAAAGTTGCGAATTTAGCTTATGCGCAAAATTGTAATATCGCATAAAACATTTTCGAATAAGCACCGTTTCCATCCAAATAGTCAACCGTCACTTCCTAATAAACTGCCACTAAATATCTGTAAGAAAAGTAAGAGAAGCCACTGAATATAATGATTTTCATATAGAATAATACTTGCGCAAGCAGACGATTACGAAACACAATAAATGCGGTGCTTTTGTATGGGATTCCTTTTGTGCCAATAAAAATGAACGCAAACTTTTAAAACAAAAATATACAATGAGAAACAAAAAAAAAACACTTTGATAATGAAAACAATAAACTCAGTTGCAAGAATGTGACATGATTTTCAAATAAACTGCTATTTTTCTTAACAATTTTCTAAGTTTCGTTTTTGCAAATAATAGTTTTGAATTCGCTGCCAGATTTTTCATTTGCGCTTTCCGAGTTTTCGTTTACGCTTCTCAATTTTTAGTTCGCCTTTCTGGTACAAATCTCACGTGTTGGCGGGATTTATGGCCACTTTACTCTCATTGGTTAGTGAGATTTGGATTGACAGCTCCCTGACCAGGAAGACGATACTGAAGACTATTAGAGATTAGGATTAGAGAGCAATATGTTTGCGGTTTCTGTATTGTATTGTTTTAGTGTTTATTTTTTAAGTATATTAGCAGGGTTGCCAACTTTCACGCACTTAAAAGTAGGACACGCTTCCAGGCTCTATGACGCAGTAACAACAAGCCAACGTCGAGCAAATACAGGATAGATAGCCATATTCACATGCAACTTTACGTGGGTTTAGAGGCCGTCAAGACAGCAGTCTATAATTTATAATTTCAATGATATCAGGAAAACGAGATGCCTAGTGAGTTTTGAGGAGATATACAATAAAGTGTTTATGCTTCCAGTTCATATTTCTAATTTATAGATTATAATCGTGGTGGCATTTTATGTATCGTTTCTATCTTTAAATGTTTGTTTATAGTTTAAGAAGTCTCTCTTCTGCTTTTCTTTAACCTGTTTTATGTAGGTGTGTAAATACATAATGAAATTGTTGTTTGCAAGAGGCAGACTAAATTAATAAAACATTCTGAAGGCCTCTAATTGTGTCACCTTATGAATTTGTTTTGTTGTAGCGTTTAAAAAACATAAATGTCATTTGAATGTATTGGTAGTGTTTTATGAGGTGTACTTTCTGTGAATGTAAAGAAAGGGGTATAATACTGTACATTCACCATGAGTTTAAAAAGAATGATACAGTACTTGACTTATACGTGGACTTAATTCTTTAAAAGGAGACTTTATGCAAGAGCGACATCGTCATCCTCCTCCTCAGCTGGACACAAGTCACCATCAGGTACATTTATGTAACCGAGATAATAAAATCGCTAAAAGTTTCTCTGTACAGTAACTATGCAGCAATGTTTTCATTTAGCACGTTCATTTCTCACAACCCAATAATCTGTAACGTGTCTTTATTGGATGTTATAATGCAAGTTGTTTGTTCCTTTTTAAGAAAATTATCTTAATAGGCCATAAAATAATACCTGACAAAAAATATAAAGCACACAATGAATGCGCTTAGTAAAGACAGAATTGCTACTGTACAGGAATACAACTTTAGTGAGTTTCTTTATTATCTGAATTTCATTCATTTACCTGAGGTTGAGGAGGACGCTTGGATCCACACCACGCATGACTTACCTACTTCAAATACCAATTACTAATATACTAACTAAATAAAAAAGTAGTTTTAAGTACAAACAATAAAGAGAACAGCATGCAGATCATTCTCTAAGATTCGTTGCACTGTACTGTCTTCAGTATCGACTTGCTTGTCAGGGAGCTATCAATCAAAAACTCACTAGCCAATCAGCGTAAAGCGGCCATAAGTCCTGCCTACACGTGAGATTTGTGCCAGAAAGGCGAACGAAAAACTGAGAAGCGTAAACGAAAACTCGGAAAGCGCAAAGGAAAAATCTAGCAGCGAATTCAAAACTATTGTTTGCAAAAACGAAACTTAGAAAATTGTTAAGAAAAATAGCAGTTTATTTGAAAATCAAGTCACATTCTTGCAATTGAGTTTCATTGTTTTCATTATCAAAGTGTTTTTTTTCTTTCTCATTGTATAATTTTGTTCGTTTTTTAAAAGTTTGCGTTCATTTTTATTGGCACAAAAGGAATCCCATACTTTTGTGGATGTCTGCTGTTTGGGAAACACAGTCGTGACAGTTCTAAGAGGCAATTACAGAATACATTGACGACTTCGCTCAGGCATTTAAGAATGACCGTAACAACATTTCTCATGCTGTGTAACAAGATCAGTTCTCTGGTTAGTCAGGTTACGCCGTCTCATAGTGCAGTTACGTGGCTTTTTGGAGGAATTTATTCGGCAAATGCGTTTCCATCTCCCATTATTCGCATTAACCCTTTTTCGCAAAACTGAAAAACCACCTCAAGCGAGCGTAAAAACTTTTTGCGAATTAAGGGTTTTTAATTCGAAATTTGGCGTTTCCATCACTCGTTTCTGATGCGAAACTTCAAAATGCGAATAAAACCAGAGTGATGGAAACCCGCTTACTGACCACTTGCTGAAAAGAAAAAAAAACTTTAGCTTTTGACCTTTTTTACCTTGCTTTTGGAATGTAACATCGCCCTATTCAAGCAGTTGGCATATCAGTGTAACAATTTGGCAAAGTGCAAACTGAACACGCACAAAGAATGGAAATCAGAGCCAGGATCAACACCCCCCTACAGAAATGCTTTGTGAATAATTGTGACCCTGGATCACAAAACCAGTCTTAAGTAGCACGGGAACATTTTTAGTAAAAGACAAAAATACATTGTGTGGGTCAAAATTATCGATTTTTCTTTTATGCCAAAAATCATTAGGATATTAAGTAAAGATCATGTTCCATGAAGATATTTTGTAAATTTCCTACCTTAAATATAAAAAACTTTATTTTTGTGAGTGGATGGTCTGCCACAGTTGCCCTGATTAACAACTTCAAAGGCAATTTTCTCAATATTTTGATTTTTTTGCTGAGATTCCTGAGTTTTAAACGGTTGTATCTCAGCCAGATATTGTCCTATTCTAACAACTCATATATCTATAGAAAGTTTATTTATTCAGCTTTCAGATTATGTAAAAATCTCAATTTCGAAAAATTGACCCATAAGACTATTCCACATGCTCTACATTCCTGCTATTTAACACTAGGTATCCATGGACTACGGAGAGATAATGGAGTTACGTTTTTTAATATTTTCAGGATTAAAAGACAGAAAACACACTGGATGCTGAATAGGAGGCTGAAGTGTTACAATAATTACAAACAAGTTAATCTTGTGAATTTACTAGTACATTTAACGTTAAACCTGCTTCATTGATGTGGTCAGTGTATCCATCGCTTCATATACTTTACATCTGACTTCAGCGTCACATCATATAAACGCACACCCACTCCTAGTTTTAACGGTCTATAAACTGCCTACTTTCCATTATGACAGCTAGATTTAGCCAAATGACAGAAGAATCACTTGGTTCCTGTGACCATATACAGACATTTATATGTAGCAGATTAAATAACATACTTGCACGCAGATATACATACACACTGACACTTAAAGACACACACAAGACATACATAAACACACACACACACACACACACAGAGAGCTAGCGCGTGCTCTCCTCTCGTGCTATCTGACGTTAGCAATTTCTCACATTCACACGCAGCCGTCAACACAAACGCAGGCTTACACGGAGGAAGAAATGACTGAATAATATACAAACACGTTCTTACCTTTGGAATAAAGTGATTTGGGAGAACCGGGGTCGATATCGGCGCTCAGGAGAGATATAAAATCAGAGGGCATGCTAGCATGCTAGTGCCTCATTAGAGCGTAGGAAACGACTCTCTCACACTCAGCTTAAACGGCAATTGATACAAAAGGGGAAATTGCTTTAATAATAAAATCCTCACAAAGGGTTTACAGTACATGTACAGGTGTAAAATACACACGTACACAGGTTCTAAATTGCCTTTTTACATTTGACTAGCTAGCTAACTATCAGAACCATTCACCTTTTTCCAGCGACTCCTCCCCCCTTCCGCGCATGCGCAATTCTTACGATTATTGTTTGACTGTGTCCATTACCTTATTGTTGAACTGTAATTTTTTTAAAGGTTATTATTCTATTCTATATTACATTATTACTGCCATTATCAGATCTAATAAGTATTTTTGTTTTATTTATTTTTAGCGAAACGTTGCTACATCAAAATGTAATTGTTCAACTTTCCATCTCTTTTGGCAGAGGTTAAATTGCAGGTTACTTTATGTGGGTTGAAGTGAAATCAGTTGCTTATTCGTAGGCTACCTAAAAGCACAACTTATAAATCATTATATTACCATTTTATTTATCCATTTACACACTAGATGTAAATGATTTACCAAAAAAATTGGGCTATAGATCAGTCAAATGGAATGAAATAACTTTGAAACTCTTTATCTCACAACTGCTCCTAATGCAGATAGAACCTTGTAATTCCAAGGTGACGATTTGTTTCAACATTGCAAGTATTTCCTGTGTAATTTGTGCACCATGCTTTTAATATGAAGTGTGGGATTCAATTTACGGGAATGGATTTAAAATGGTTACTTAGTTTCGCCTAAAATGCACCAGTGGAAATGTCCTGTCCAATTAAAAACTTGTTTGCAAATTGTTGCAACCACATAGGCCTACTATGCTAATGCATGGCAGTTTTTATGGACCGACATTGTTGTCAATGTGTGTAAAATGTGAGTAATATGAAGAAATTGTGACTGATCGAATCTGAGTAGATATTTTTCAAATCTAAATTCGCACCACTATGCAAACATGCACATCTCACTAAACTAATCTCATCAAAACTTCTTTTGATAATTTATAATATACAGTTTGTATTTAATTTCTGCAGTTAAAACGAAAGCTAGTGGTAAGAAGTTTTTCGAGGGGAAAATGTGACAAATCTGGATTGCTCGTAAAGGTTGTTAATGTTCTAATCCAGTTTGGCACGACATACACATGTGACTCAGGGTTCACAACATTGACATACTGTAAAAACACTAACAGACTTTATCATGAGAGTGTCCTCAGGACTACACTTTCTGAGGAGATTTAGTGTTATGGCACAGAGGAAGATTATCAGTAAATAACAGTCGAAATATGGTCCTGTTTCTCATATAAAGCTATTTGTAATGCTTTACTGTTTTCTAGAGGTCGACAAACATGCAACGGTGTGGAAAATCCTGTGTGACCCCCTAAAGTTCCCCTTAATTTTGTATAATTTTTTATACTGTACTGCGTATATGTAAATATATATAGAAATCCACAGAAAAAAAATTCTCTATTTTTATTTGTAATATTTCATTTGAAAATAATTATATAATAATTAAATATAATGATCTTTTAGGAGGGAAATGTTGTTTTAAATCTTAGATATCCATACTAGGCTGCTTCTTGAGTAAGACGAATGACTAGACACATGTTTAAAAAAATCACCTAGTCATAAATCTCCCTTTCCCTCATCACATTCTCTAGTCTTTTGTCTACAGGCACCTCCCTCCCTTGCTCTGTTCCCCCTGTTTGGTGTGTCATGCAGTGTGGCAGTTGTGTGGTGGCTGACTGCGTTCTCTGCTGGGACTCTTTATGTGTCACTGCTGTCCTGCACTGACAATGAGAGCGAGTGTGTGACTGTGCATGTAAGGGTGGGGAAGAGAGAGAGAGAGAGAGAGATCCAGAGCATACACGAGGCAGGAGGTGCTCCCTCTAATCCCGGTTGCGACGCCAGACAGCATTGCACCGGCTGCTACAATACACTTAATGGAGGCTCAAGCAGACTCTAGTGTTGCAGGTAAGAACAAACATTTATTAGGCAGCACGCTGCGACACATTCAAGCGTGTACGCCCACCACATTCAATAGCTGCTGTTAGAGCTGCCACCATGTCCTTTTTTTGAAACGCACAAAGCAAGGAGAGGAAGCCGGCAAGCTCTGTTTAGCAGCGTGCGGCTTGCATTTATGCATGCACACGGGAAAAGGCACAGCAACTTGGACATGCTTAGGGTGGTGGCTTGTGAATTCGAACATAAATTTTAAATGCCAAATCAGTATAAATAAAAGACAAATGTCACGAGTCAGAGGAAAGACAGAACCGTGGATTTGGATGCGACCCTTGCATACAATTTGACATTGAGCTGCATCTTTGCAGCAGTTGTGTTGGGACAATGGGAATTGGGAGCCACTGGACGAGGCTAAAAATATGGTTCACTTTAGCATGTGTGGTTTAGATCAGAATGGTCATTTTGTGTTTATTTATATACACAAGTATATCGTAATCCATGCACCGATATTTGCATGACTACACACATTAACAGCCGGCATCATTAGAATCATCACTGCTGGGTTTTGCTGTATGTGTGGTCTAATGAAAGTAGGGACCTCCAGACTGCAGAGAACAGCTGCCTCATCCCATATCTAGTCCAAAAAAGAAGATACAGAAGACATAGATCCAGTTATCATGTATCTACGTGTCCTCCTGTCCCATGTGTGTTATTGAACTGCCTTCAATGATATAAAACGCTAGTATGCTTTGATTGCCGCTGCAAGAAATCAATAGCGGTCTGGTGGCTCTTTAAACACAGTGAAACACAAGCATCTTCTGTTTCACTTCTTTGGCAACCGCTGACAAACCCCATTATAGAGCGAGGCACCGAGAACAAGAGCACATCTGTAGATATTCAGCGGAACTATGATTTACAATTGATTTGTTGCAGTGATCGACCCATTTTCAAAAATTCCTGTTTTTATTTACTATCACGATTACTATTAATAGGTTTTATATGCTTTTTCTAGCCTGACACACTATAAAACTGGTCAAAATAAAAATCCCATTTGCATTCAAATTTGGGCCCAAGTTACCTATGTCTATTAACAGAATATCACAGAGACTACAGAGAACATCTTCTGTTTCACGTTGATATTCTTTAATAAGGTTATAAAACATTTTCAGCTCAAAATGTCTCTATTTTTAGAGCCACTTAGAGACAGAGAGTTTCAGAAGCTTCTAAAGTCCTCCAGCTCTGCCAGTCTAACCAGTGAGGCATCCCATAATGCTTCAGGAGCGCAGCATGTTGGTACTCCAGCACATCACGGCAGCCAGTTGCTAATCACAGAGAAACGGCGTGAGTATTATACAATAAAAAATATTTAAGGATGATGTTAGTAATCTTTTTACTGTATTAAATGTATTACAGAAATAATGAAATTTATCACTAATATATGCTTATATGCTAGTGATACGCTTATAAAAAGTTATATGCTTTTTCATAACTATATGAAAAGCATATAACATTTTTTTTCTTTATAGTAATAAACAATGTTTGCATTACAGTAAAAAACAAGGGAGTAAACATGTTTAATTATCATGAAAATTGTTATAAAAAAATATAACTCATCCTTGGTGATATGTAGTTGTTCTGATGTCTCCTGTTTGATGTCAGAGCCTCTGAGCAGTGTGTCCTCACTAGAGGTCCACTTTGATCTCCTGGACCTGACGGAGCTCACAGACATGTCTGACCAGGAACTTGGAGAAGTATTTGCTGACTCTGATGAAGAGAATCATATAGAATCTCCAGCGAGTGAGTCATCTCAGACTTTTATGACACCAGGAGATCCCAAATCAAATCATGTTTTAATATTTCATAAGTTTCTGCTGAATCATTCCATTTTCAGCCCTAAAAATGTTCTCCGGTTTCCCTTTTTAAGCAATTGTGTCAGAGCATATGTCTATAATATACACCATTTACTGTATAGCAAGAAACATACAAATCTTGGATATAACTGGATAATCACACAGTTATGTGGTCCCCTGCAAATCCACAGTCAACACATTATTATTTGATTGAACTCTGAGCTGAAGTGCACAAATGTGTAAATATTAATTATTTAAACCCGAGGCCGTGTCAGAGGAGTCTCCTAGATGAGCTATTCAGATTATCTTGCCTGGAGCTCCAACTTTATACGTTCTTGTCTCTAAGCTGTAAATAATGTTTGTCTTGGCCGTCAGTGTCCAAATGAACTAGAGGCCAGTCGCCAGTAAGAGTTCAGTAACTCTACAAAGAAGCAGATCAGATGACTTTCATCAGTATAACTAACTGCTAATTATTTGCATAAAGCTGAAATTCCACTCAAGAGGAATCCATCACTTGGGTTGACTCCAGTGCTCTCTTATGGGGGTCCACACCATAAGACTTTTTTGGTGGGGGTGGGAGTTAGTCTCGCAATATACAATTTATACAAAATACACAATATATTTGATCATAATATGCATAACTATATACTATTTATTAAAAACAGGCTTACATAAAAGAACAGGCTTCGTTTTTGGATCAAATCAATGCAGGTTTGGTGAACAGAAATGACTTTTGAACAGTAGTGTACATCCAACAGAATAATTCTAGCTTTATTTACCAATGTAGTATTTACTATTTTCCCTAAAAACAACTGGATGATTGACACTTTGTGATGATAATAATGTTTGTTCCAAAAGACTTGTTTACATGCAAGAAACTAGTTTATTAGATATTAAAAATATAAATTGTGACAAGACCGGCTGTCAGTCTGTGTTAGTGTTGTGGGGATTTTTCAACGATTTCAGTGCAGTTTACATAGTTACGTCCAGTAGGTGGCGCGTGGCGGCAAGGGACTGTTATGAGTGAGTGTGTCAGTCAGCAGACTATTCAACCATTTCAGTCCAAATGTCTGCTTTATTCAGGAACTAACTATGGCTATCAATATGTCAATAATAGCTATTTCAAGAGTGAATTCTGCATTTATATCACGATGTAATTTCCGAAACGTTGCATCGTGTATGTGGCCGTTGGTCTCATACAAGTTTTATACAATTCTGAATGGATTATATATGGCACAGAAACCGCACAACGAGCACTTCCTTTATAATGAATAAAAAGCTGAATTTAATCACATTTGTCATTATCATTTTTACTCCCTAAGTCTATTTTTTACTTCTTATGGGGGGTCCCTAATGCCTTATGGGAGTTCCCAGATCCCCCTTCAATTCGAGCACTGGTTGACTTGCATCTTCAGCTTTCAAATGAAACTGAACCAAGTGTGACCCCCCTATAGTTCCACTGAATATAAATTAAGGGGGCATTTACACGACACCGTTTCCAAAAAACGTTTATTTACATAACAACAGTGTTTTAGGAACAGGGCAAACTTTTGGAAACGAGTTTCAAACATAGGCCGTAAAAAGATTCACTTCCACTGTAGAAAAAAATGAAGCCAAAATGTCTGAGATATGGTCGCTGACATATTGCCCCGATGACGTCATTTGGAGCCAGAGTATGCACAGCAGTGAGTGTGAGGTGGAGCCAAGGTCTCACCCATATTCCTGCCCATATCAAGGTCCCGCCCATATTCCCCGATGATTTACCCTGCATTCCATTTTGAAGGGCTCATCCCTATGCCCTAAGCCCTTCATACCTCCGGAGTGAGAGCTTCAAAGGGTAGAAGGGTGTAGGGGACCAAATAACTGTTTCTTGAAGTACCCCTCTGAGTCATCATCCCGCGCCCATAAGGAGGCACTGTCACCACGCAAAGAATCATGGGGGCCGAAGTGGTCATCAGTTGTACCCTTTGAAATCCTTTATTTCGAAGGGCCCTTTGAAGTGGCCAGTTATGAGCACTTCGGTTGGGAACGACCCTTCAATATGGCGGCCATGATTGTTTTCACTCCAAAGTGCACTTCGGAGGGCAATATATCCCAATTTGGAACGCACTGTGAATAGGCGTGTTCGACTTCATTCGGCGCTGCAAGAACCTACAGGCGGATGACATCACTATCCACGAGAGTGATTCAAAAGCATAGGGAGCAGTTCTCGAATCTCTCTCGCGGTAATGTGATGTCATCTACAAGTTTTTTGAAACTTGTAACTACAAACAAGTAAATTTGTGTAGATTGTGACATGTGCACTTCGTCTTCACCGCATCACTCTGTAGAAGAATGCGTGTGCACACGTATAGTGTTTCTTTACAAAACAACATCGCCAACTACTGGCCTGGCATGAATAATACGGTGTTTTTAGTTGTTTTCGTGGATGAAATGGGATCATTTTCACAACCATTGTCAATCTATCAGTGATACTCGTGATATGCCTGTTAATAATGCCAGCAGTTGTTTATTAAAAAGATATATGGGGACTAATCTTTTAAAACCTGATTAAACATTGCTAGAAATAACAGCAAAGATGCAGACACAGTTAGCTTAGAGTACTCCAAAGATTTGCTTGGATCTCAATTATTTTCTCTTTTTTTAGTCAGTGGTTTATGGAGGTGTTTTTCATTGCTTGCTTTTCTAAGTTCACCCCGCAGATCGCCAGCAGGCCCCGTTGCCTCGATTTCCACACAGCGGGTACGTCCGCTCGCCGTCCTGGACTCGTGGCGGAAAGGGAGAACAGCAGCCAAGGGACCGAAAGCACCACAGCGACTCAGACAACAACACAGAGCCTATGTTGAAGATAGAGCGCTCTCAATCCCAGCAGCCTTGAGCCAGGGGCCGCTACAGGGGCTCAGGGAAAAGCCCTTACATGGGGAATAGAGGTTCCTTCTCAAGCAAATAAAAGAGGAACTTCTGGGATAAAAAGACACTGCAATCCCACCTAAAGAAAAAGCAATCCCTTTGCCCATTATGATGGGTAAGGAGACAGCTCCAATAAGCTGGGGTAAAGGTAGACTCAAGACGGAAAAGACTTCATCCAACCAGGTTCTTGGGAGGCCTCTGAGTGACATAGTGACATCTATCATCTCCATTTGACTACTGCATATGGAGAACTTGAAGCATGATGTAGCATTATGGACAACACTGACTGAACTAACGGAAGAGAAATGTGAATTGGAAGACTTTCAGAGTGAGTTTAACGCCTCATGGACCAAGAATGTGTCAAATCAGAATTTGTCAGTCATAAGACACGTTCAGAGAGGCTACAGCATGGTTCAAGACATGCCTGTGTAAAGGGTCCAAAAAGAGGCTACAAACAAAAGTGTCCTTTCAGAGGTTCTGCATGGAAATTGGACGACTCGGAGAGAAATATTTTGTAGAAAAACAGTTCATGCTTAAAGGGACAGTTCAACCAAAATCCAAATTCTGTCATCATTTACTCACCGTCGAGTTGTTCCAAATCTGTATAAATTTCTTTGTTCTGATAAACACAGAGAAAGATATTTGGATGAATGCTTGTAACCAAACAGTTCTTGGACCCCTTTGACTACCATAGGAAAAATCGCTTTATACATTTTTTGTTCTGTTGAACACAAAAGACATTTTGAAAGATGTAGGGAAGCCAACATTTCCGGGGCACTTTTGACTACCACTGTCATTTTGCCTACTAAATGAAATGATGACAGAATTAAAATTTTGGGGTAAACTGTCCCTTTAGTGCCAGCAACATATACCCTACACAATGACATGAATGCTAACACTTTTAGCTATACAACCTCAAAGCCACCACTGCATTTCAAAACACATCCGAAATCAGTTCATAATGTATCACAAGTGTTGGCTGCATTTCCACATGGGGAGCTATAAACAAACACAATGTGTTGACTCGATGTTCACAAAGTAACAACCATTCACATTGATGTTTTCCTACTTGTGTAGGGTATGTTTCTGACCGACGTTATCCAGTATAGCAATTGATGTTGCACTTAAATGGAAGCAATATGTTTGTTTTGAACCACCCTGGACAAAGTAATAATGTTGCAGTGTCATTTCTATCAAGACAATTTAAATCTACTGGTTCAATTGTGTCCTAAATTGGTTTGTGTCCTAAAATGTGCCAAATAGAGATATTAAAGGAAAACTGCAATTTAAGAAGTGATACTGACACAAGTATTTAAGAAACAGTTCACCCAAAAATAATTTACTCAATCTCACATCGTTCCAGAAAGTTCAAGGCTCATTGAACCTAAAAAGATTGATTACTGTGTATAAAAGCAAAGTGAACACCCTAGGTAACTTTATGTAAGAGGAAGGATAAGAGGTTGAAAAGCGTATTTTTGGACGAACTATTCTTTATCAGACTTGTCAAAGACTGTATTTCTATCACCAAACAAGGTTATTACAGGGTTAAGTGATGTCAAGCATGTTCTAGGGTCACATCAAAGAAGTGTAAAAACTACCAGAATCATTCTAACAGTCTAACTCTAAAAGATTTTAAGATAGAATAAAAAAGGGAATTAAATCAAACATGGAAATAAAACATGGGCGCTGAGGGGGTGGAGGTTCGTGGTGTGATATACAGATGGTTTCAGCGGCAACAACATAAACAAATGTTATTTGGCCCAAACTTAACGTCTGGCAGACCTCTTGAAAGAATCAACAACTGTTGAGTAGTTTTAATTTAATTTAATTAAATCCAAGAAAACATTCATATATATCAATATTAATATAAATTAAATATAGGATAAATTGTTATGTTATAACCAAACACAGACCGGAAGTTAACTTCAGGCCAGGCAGATGAAACCATCAATTCAGTCATGTCCCTGTTGAAATAAACAGCATATGCTGGTGGATCTTGATGCTGGTTTGTGCTAGTTTAAGGTGGTCATGTGCTGGTCAAAACGGCATCAAACCATATACCTAACCCAGCATATGCTGTTTTTTCTAAAGGGGTGATTGACAAAGGACAAAGAAAAGCAAGAAACTGTATGAGGGAAAGGCTGCAACCCCCCCCCCTCCCTCCGCTAGGTTAGTTAGCCAGTGGTTAACCAACTAGATAAAGATGTTTTTCCTAGAAGGAAGCAGAATCCATCTGAGCCATTACAGTGTTTACTTACTCCATACAATTTACAGTGCTAGTTACAATCACTTCTACTAGTCATTGTTAGCATCCAAACAAAATCTATGGTTTTATGAATCACAGTGGGCTTCTGGTGATGACGAAAGGCTTTTCACACCAATACTGATATAACTATAAAGACAACAATAGCTTTATTAGCATGTGTATGTCTAGACATAGTAACTGGTATTGTTATTGATTGTCAGTGTCTATAAAGGCCATCTATGCTATGTTGCTTCCTACATTTGAGGTGTTGTCAATGACGTAGTTTTTTGGCTGTAGTCCAGCTGTGGGTAGCATTTTACTGGATTTGTTGATGCATACAGGCCGGTTCAAAGCCTTTCATAAAGAACCACATCCATTCAAAGCAAAGCGCTTCTAAAAAATCTGTTTAACCATGGATGCTGCTGTTTCTGGTACTGAATCTCACCCAGCTAACATGGCAGTGTCTGTAATGAAGTTAAGCCGGGGAAGGGAAAGTGTGATACATCATCTGCTGATGCCCTACTTCAGTTTCTGCCAGTGTTGGAAATGTAATGCAATCTAATGCTTGAAGATGGTGTAGAAAAATGACTTTCCTGTAAAAACAAGGAAAGACATTTTTGAAGAGTGTCAATCACTGAAATCGTGATATTGCGGTTATATGAAGACAATTTAACATAATCACATATCAATAATCACGCAGCATATCAGTCACCTGTGAATGACTTTCTACTGTGGAACACAAAGATATTTTGAGAAATGTCTGGGTGGTTTTGTGTTCATACAATGGATTCCTTTAACGTGCACACGCAGGGACACATGCATAGTAGAAACAGAATATGACTATTTTATCTATAAAGCAAAATGATGTCTGTTTTAATCCAGAATTTACTAACCTCAAGACAAAATATGATATGACCTCTTTAATTTAATTAAATAAAGACGAGTTCAAAACATTTTTTTCTCAGAACACACAAATGAAAAATTTACAAATATACATATTTTTCTTCCATTTCTATAAAGTGGAAGATACTGTAAGAGTAGATAAAAGGATAGCATCTAGTCTATGATGTAATCCCAGAAAACCTAAGATAATAAAAACTAAACATAATTTTAGGTTGTTGATCTGTCCTCTAGTGTGAGTTGACATATCAGTGCTAGCCGTTGTATTGAAATTTACATGTTGCATAGCACCGCACAGATTAAGGCTTTTTAAATTCAGTACAAGTTCCCTGCTTTGGGTAAACACTGGAAGTGAAATGGAAATCCCACAAAAAAATCACATTCTTTGTGTACAAAGCCAAGATAACTGACTCCCCCCCCCCCCCACACTAAGTGACCACTTTAAGGCAAGTGTCAGAGGCAGATGGAAAGTATTTTAAAGATATGTTCATAATTTCAAGCAGCCTGTTTCTCCTGTGCGGCCGGTGTCTCCTCCTGGTTTTCTCCTCTCTCTTGGTTCCAGTCCTTTAAGCCTTCTGGAAGGCTTGTGTCTTCCTCAAAGCTGCCTGTGCCCTCTACAAACTCCTCATAGGTGGACTTCTCCTCGAATGGCCTGGGCCCCAGCAACTCCACCATGTCAGCTTTGTCTAGAACTTCTTTTTCCAGCAGACGCCTACCGACCTACACAGAAAAACAAATGCATAATTACACTAATCAAACATTCGACAAATAAGTTCAAAAGACAAAAAAATCTGTCTCCTATTAAAACTGAGTGACATAACTGCATATTTTTATACTCCGACTATAAAGAAGCATGTACATAAGTAAAAGAAAGGGACCAAGGGCTGAACCCTGAGGTACACCACATGTCACTCGTGCATATTTCTGATATGACTTTCAATACTGTTGTGATGGCACCTGGTCATGTTTATCTAATTTCTGAACATCTACATAATTAAACACACTTATTTACCTTTGTTATACATATTAACCTAGTGTGAACTAGACATCAGTATTGGTGATACAGGAAAATAGTTGGAGGTTCTCACCATTTCCACCTGCTCTCGTTTCTCAGTGATGAGCTCCAGAGTTCTTATGTAGGCTTTGTCAACCAGCTCTCTGACCTCCTCATCAATAAGCTCTGCTGTAGCCTCACTGTAAGGCTTCTCCATAACCATTTCACCCTGTCTGGGCAGGTCAAATGACACCTGTCCTACCTTCTCACTCATGCCAAACTGCACAATCTATAGGGTGAAGGTGAGGGAGGAAGATGTGAAAAATGTTTACACAACTTTTTTTCCTTAAAATTTAAGCATATACTGACAACAGACTGCCAATGTGACCATATCACAATATACCAAATTAAAAATAAATGGATTCATTTAAATCATTAAAGAACGATTGTAGTCTGTGTCTAACACAAAACTATTTGGGGATTTAGAACATTTTAAAAGGACCAAGGTATGCTTACATTGCATGTACAACAACTGCAAGAACAAGATGAAAGAGACCTAATTGTCAGATATGGTGACACATACCCGAAATGTGACCTATGTATTTAACCCATCAGCTATCACTGCAGCGCCCGGGGAGCAAACAGGGGTAAGGTGTCTTGCTCAAGGGCATCTCAGTCATTACCCGCAGGCACTGAGAATAGAACAAGCGACCTTTTGGTCACGAGTCCAACTCTCTAACCACTAGGCCACGACCAAACTTATTCTTTGTTATTTATTAAAATGAGTAAGCGTAAAATGAGTAAAAGACCATTATTTTAATTTGTGGGAAATGATTTCCTTAACTCAAGGTCATGGAGTGTAATGTAGATCAGTTTGGATAATGGGTTGCGCTTAATGACTAGAAAAACAGCCAGAAACCACCTGGCTAAACATGTTATAGCTAGTTCAATAGCACACTGTACCAGTGAAAATGTATAAAAAGCAGACTTGACTCTCTGTACCTGAGCGTATGCTGACTGTGTGACCTTCTTTAGGTCATCATGCGCTCCAGTGGTGATTTTGCTGAAGAACACCTGCTCGGCCACACGTCCCCCCAACATCATGCACATCCTGTCAAACAGCTGCTCTCGAGTATATAAATACTGCTCCTTGGGAAGGTACTGTGCATAGCCCAGACCCTTCCCTCTGGGAATAATAGAAACCTGAAACACAAGATCAGGAATAACAGTAAGTGCAAGTAGTTCATTATTTTGCTCCATAAAAGGGGCGGATGCACAACCTTCTGCATTTCAATTTACTTTGACTTCTATTTTGCACATTAAAGGGATAGTTCACCCCAAAATAAAAGTTCTGTTATAATTTACTCTGTTCTGTTTGATTTTAGATTTTTTTTCACAGATTTTTGGAAGAATGCTTTTAACCAAACAATTCTTGGACCCCATTGACTACCATAGTTGGAAAAATTACTTTATTTATTTTTTTGTTCTGTTGAACACTAAAGAAAATATTTTGAAGAATGTAGGACAGCAAACAGTTCTGGGGCACTTTTGGAGACCATTGTCATTTTCCCTACTATTGTAGTCCATGGGGTCCAAGAACTGTTTGATTACAAGCATTCGTCCAAATATCTTTCACTGTGTTCAACCAAACAAAGACATTGATACAGGTTCGGAACAACTAGAGAGTGAGTAATTCATGACAGAATTCTCATTTTTGGGTGAACTGTCCCTTTAAAAAGTTGTGGTGGGAAACAGAGATTAAAGACAAAAAATCCTAAAAATGGCCAATAAAAGCAAGAGTAAGTCACATGACTCATAGCATGAAAATAAGCACGGAACACTGAAGCATCAAGCTACAACGTTACCCCCAGCGACACAGCTTTACCTGTAAGCTCTGTGTTACCCATCTAAATTCTGACCCTGACTTGCTTGAGATGCTAAATGTATGTCTCCAGATATATTGAGTGTGACTAAATCGAATGCATATTTTGATTCATGTATACATCAAAATGGCGCACAACACTTGTGTTGACACCCTGAAGCAGATAAACATCAGGGCTGTACCTTGAGGAGAGGGTCAGCATGTTGGAGAAACCAGCCCACCACTGCGTGCCCCGCCTCATGAAAGGCGACTGTCTTTTTCTCAGTGGGTTGTAAGACTTGTGTCTTCTTCTCCAGACCTAAAAGATGTCAGCACAAATAAAATAATAATAATGACATTTTTAGAAAGATATTAAGGTGAAACAAGACTTTTGTAGATGATAAGCGAGTCCTCCTTGTACCTCCAATGACTCTGTCGATGGCCTGCTCGAAGTGTTTAACGTTGATAAATTCATTCAGATGTCTGGCGGCAATAAGAGCAGCTTCATTACACAGATTTGCAATATCAGCACCTGAGGGAGGGAATGTGTAGAAAGAATGTAGCCTGAAGTTTTACACAGAAAAAGTATCTCTACACTTATAATTACACCAGAATTTGAAACATATCATTACCGCAATTATCGCACAATGAGTAATGATCCTGCGTTGATGCATACGTTTATTCTAGTGTTTAACTAAATTGTCGCTTACTCACCAGTAAAGCCCGGTGTGGCAGCTGCCATCTTCCTCGCAATGCCATCACGGTCCAGACTGGGGTCAAGTTTGAGGGGCCGCAGGTGTACTTTAAAGATGGACGCTCTGCCTTTAATATCAGGTGGTCCTGAAGAATTCATAAAACTCATAAGAATCTGCATAAACTCAACGTAGTGTACAGATATCACATTATATAGACAAAGTCCAATTTCAGTCCTTTACAGTTAGTACCGCTAATGTACATCTTAAAGGGGTCATATGGCGCAAACGTGTTTTTCTGTGTCTTTGGTGTGTTATAAGTTGGCCATGCATGTATTAGACACGTAAAATTGCAAAAATTCAAGTGTCGGAACAAAAGATGCATTTTATCTAAAAGCGAATGCTCAACCAGACCTGCCTGAAACACCTCGTGTAACCACACCCCCACAAATCTACGTCAGTTCGTGGTATGATTTGACTAATACCACCCAAATGTATACGCAAGTAAGGTGGGCGTACCTGTCAGTGCAATTGCTTTGGAACCTGATGTTTCAAATATGGTAAGAGGCGTTACATTTCCGTCACACGCTTGCAGTATTCCACCAATCACTATGCACTGGTTAACTGGCCAATCATAGCACACCTCGCTTTTCAGAGCAATGAGATTTGTAAAAAGTCTACGCGTTTCAGAGAGGTGGGGCAAAGAGGAGATACAAACATGTACGGTATGTGGAAAATTCAGCGTTTTTGAACCTTAAATCGTGTATACACATTGCATTACACCTAAAACATTGATAATATTCATTTTAGACGTGTCATATGACTCCTTTAAGAAAAAACTGGCAATAAAACCATGTATTCTGTATTTTTTCTTAATTTTCAAATTAACTTGACTTCTTTTGTCTCAATTGTTTGATTTACATTTTTTATATTTACATTTTGATTTACATTGCGTGTAAAGCCGCTTTGCAACAATATCAAATGGTGAAACATCCTACAGAAATAAATTGTAACTGAATACACCAGGGATGCAAACTCATCAGGGTGAAAATAGGTGACAATGATGCGAGATCCCCCAACGCTATATATTATACAGTATATAGTCATAGTTTATATATAGTAATATACAATTATTATAATTTGTATTTCACATTATTCAGTGCAAATAATCAGAATAGTCCATGGTCTGCTAAAAGTGTCTAGAATAGACAACCACATAAAGAGTTAACTCTAAACAGATAACTCTGTTTTTATTCATTTTCATAAATCATGTTTTTATTGTGATAGCGTGTTTTTACTGTGTTACTTATTTGTATTTTTTAGTTATTATTACTTAATCAAGACAATCCAACTGTTTAAATGATATTACTTGGAATGCACAATAAAAAACATAGTAAATGAAAATGAACAAAAACGGAGTTCATGATTCACATTTACTTCAAGGTGCTCGGTTCACACAACAGCTTACAGTCACAGCTCTAGTCTAAACATGAAGGAACTGTCAAACTCGTAACGTTATACTATTTGCACAGCATGCCTGTAACCATAGTGACAGATTTAAATTTTATTTTTACACAAGAGGTTGCATTGTAACAACAACATTAGGTGTGATACCATCAGCAATGTTGTACTAAAAACCAAACGCAACATTCACACGCGTACAGTAGTTGTACAAGAAATCTGGAGTTGCATTGTGGCGTCTATGAACGCTTATAGACTTTCACATTATACTGTAGCGCAGCTATTGTGTTGATAGATCGGCTGTGCAAAACATTACGAAGTAGTTTGTCATCAGCTACGTGCACTCATTAGCACACTTAACATTACTGGGAGTGACGGGTGACGTGACAGTTGTCCAGTACGATTCCTTTTACACATCAGGGCTTCTCCGTATATGCGGTGATAGCGGTTGTCACAGTGTGTAAACGCACTCACCCCATATTATGTTTCTGGCTAGAGATTTGACATCGTTACCACAACACCTGGACATGATTCTCATAATTTCATTCACCGCGACCCCGTCCAAAGACTCACAGAACCCCCTCACCCCCCATTTTCAAAAACTCATCGGATCTACACAATAATGACCCATTTGGGATCCAAAACGGCGAATTTCGCTGAAAGGTGACAAGTTGGCATCCCTGATATACTGTTATACATTGTTGTACTGAACAAATACTGTATGTAGGGAAATTCATACCTATGTATATCTGCCTGTCAAACCTTCCCGGTCGCATCAATGCAGGATCAAGGATGTCCGGTCTGTTTGTACCAGCCAGAACGACAACATTTGTGCTAGTATTAAAACCTAAAAGTAAAATAAGTAAAGTAAGTACAAAAAGTAGACGAAAAAGACTGAAAACAATAAAGTTTTTATAAATAAAAAAATAATGAGAAAAAAGATAAAACGGTTGTTTATTGATGGTTTCCATTATATTTATTGAACAAAGTCAGAGCTGGGACCAGTCAATCACATGTCACACTACATTAAAAGGATTCTTCACCCAAAAACGAAAATTCTGACATCATTTACTCACCTTCGAGTTGTTCCAAATCTGTATAAATGTCTTTGTTCTGATGTACACAGAGAAAGATATTTGGAAGAATTCTTATAACCAAATTTTGCCCCCCATTGCCTTCCATAGTAGGAAAAAAATACAATGGTAGTCAAAAGTGCCCCAGAACAATCTGCTGTCCTTACATTCTTCAAAATGTCTTCTTTGTGTTCAACAGAAAAAAAATGATAAAGTAATTTTTCCTACTATGGGAGTCAATGGGGGGCACAATCTGTTTGGTTATAAGCATTCTTCCAAATATCTTTCTCTGTGTTCATCGGAACAAAGACATGTACAGATTTGGAACAAGGTGAGTAAATGATGACAGAATTATCATTTTTGGCTGAAGTAACCCTTTAAAATGGGCCAAAATTGTACACAAGAGACTTTATTTCATATCGATTTGTACTGTGAAGTTTGTTTTTACACTTTACATGACGTAGCTCTGTGTCAATCTCACTGATAGCTTCTTAGACTTCTGAGATCGGGGATGATGGATCTGACTCAAGTTCACAGATTGTACTGACCTCCAACACTGTTTCTGACATATTTTTAAGTAGTAGGTGGGAAAAAAATCTAAATTCAGAATTTCAGAAAGGAATGAAATGGAAGGAAGAAATGTTACCAACAAGCAGCCCAAAAACAATGAACAGCTATGTGGCCACAGTGACATCTTCAGGACATAGGCAGAAATTGTTACGTTATGACCTAATTCCCCACCCCAAGCACTCACGCACACACACACGTCTGGTTTACTATCTCTGTGGGGACAGTCCATAGGCGTAATGAGTTGTATACTGTACAAACTGTATATTCTATCCCCTAACCCAACCCCTAAACCTAAAGATCATAGAACACTTTTTGCATTTTTAAATTTTAAAAAAATATTGTTCTGTACAATTTATAAGCTGTTTTGCTCGTGGGGACCGTGACACGAGTCGCCATGTGTTGGTGTGCATTCAGGTTTAGGTCCCCACCGGGATATACAAACATGAACACACACACACACGTCCTCTTACCATCCATCTCGACCAGCAGCTGATTCAGGGTGTTTTCCTGTTCACTCTGGCCACCGAAATTCCCTCCACCCCTCTTCCTCCCCACAGCGTCGATCTCATCGATGAAGAGGATGCAGGGAGCGTTCTTCCTCGCCATAGCAAACATGTCCCTGACCTAAAATAACAGAACAGAGTTAGATCATTTTTTCAGTTGAGGGCACACAGCCAAATTCTTATCAATCTGTTAAAAAGACTTACTCGGGCTGGACCAACTCCAACAAACATCTCGAGAAACTCAGAGCCGTTGACTGTAATAAAAGGAACGTTTGCTTCTCCAGCAGTGGCTTTGGCGAGCAATGTTTTACCTGTGCCCGGAGGACCAGACAGCACAGCACCCTACAAAACACACACAATAATTAAGTTCTGCCCAACAGTAATCTTCATATAGACACAAACAAAAGACTTTAGTTGGGTTTTCACTGTCAGGTCATACCTTAGGGATCTTAGCACCCAGGTCCTGGTACTGTTGAGGGTTCTTGAGGAAATTGACAAACTCCAAGATCTCCACCTTGGCTTCTTCGCATCCAGCAACGTCTTTAAACTTCACCTCAATGTTGTCTTTCATCATCTTGGCGGTGGATTCGCTCATGCTAAAGGGCCCGCCCCTTCCGCCGCCCATTCCTCCTCCCATTGGCCCACGCCGTAGAGTGAAAAGCAAGAAGCCAATCAAGAGAAGCGTGGGAATGAAACTCATCAGAAAAGACCTGGAAAAGATGAAGATTATGAAAGCTCAGAACATTTATGCAAGGTTCCAGGAAATGCACATACAGTCCTCACTAAGAAAAAAATGCATTGCTCAAATGCATTGCAAGTGTAAAAAACACAAAAATGAAGCCAAATTACAGAGGGAGAATATTATAAAAAAGATGCTTTTACAGAGATTGGCAGGTTTCGTAGTCAAATCTGTTGACTTTTAACTATTTTTGTCAAGTTTGCATGCCTGTAACCTAAAAAGCATATCCTAATATCTTTTCAGATTCGAGTTCATACTTAACTTTTCTTTTAGGATCTACATTTATAATATCAGAGATAAGCTGATCTTAACGGGATACTTCACCCAAAAATGACATTTCTCTCATCATTTACTCACCTTCAAGCTGTTCCAAATCTGTATACATTTCTTTGTTCTGATGAACACAGAGAAAGATTTTTGGAAGAATGCTTATAACCAGACAGTTTTCCCCCCATTGACTTACATAGTAGGAAAAATTACTTCTTTAATTAATTACATTAATCTTTTTTTTTTTACTGTTGAACACAAAAGAAGACATTTTGAAGAATGTAGGACAGCAAACAGTTCTGGGGCACTTTTGACTACCATTGTATTTTTTCCTACTATGAAAGTCAATGGGGAGAAAAATCTGTTTGGTTATAAGCATTGGTCCAAATATCTTTCTCTGTGTTTGGAACAACTCGAAGATGAGTAAATGATGACAGAATTGTCATTTTGGGGTAAAGTATCCCTTTAATGTGGATCAAAACATACACTTTACATACACATTTTTTTCCCACAGTGCAATGGAAAGAAAGTAGAACACCCTCCCTCTGTAAAAATATTGGCGGCATGCCAATTTTTTGGTTGATCGAATACATTTTGTTTGATGCATATACTATATGTTCATCTCAGTCTGAATGGGCTTTAAATGTAAAGTGTATTCAGACTCACCCATCACTCTCAGAGGTGTACACCACTGCGGCTCTGTGGGACGGCTCCAGACCCAGCTCATAATGAGCAGCCTCCAGATTACGCTCGAATGAGTCAACACTGCCAATGTTAAACCACACATAGCTCTGGAGGAAGACAAAGTCATGTTTGTGCCAGACCACAAAAATACAGTATATGCAATCAGTTACTAACAGTAACGCATGTTTTATAGAGCAAAATGCATGGTTATTTGTAAGGGTGTGCAAAGCAGCCGGTATTTGTATCTGTATTTGTATTTGTATTTGTTGAGTGGGGGAAGTATTTGTATTTGTATTTGTATTTGAGTAAAATTCAAAATAGGCGTAAAAATCCAGTTTTTTTGCGTTACACTTCTAATTTACGTTATAGTGTACGTAAACAGAGCGAACATGAGAGCACCCGACTGCAGACGTCAATAATGCAGCGTAATGGAATAATCTCCCGATCAAACTCCACTTCCCGAAAGTTATAAACTGCCTCCGGAACCCAGTTAAGGTACAAAAATCTATTCAACAAAAATAGTGATGCACGCAGTGAAGTCTTTTTTCGCTCAGCCGAGCCTTCTCTGTTGCTGTGTGGAGCAGCCTGTGTCAGTCACCTCTTTTCCCCCCCCCCCCCCCCCCCCCGATTCCTGAATGTCACTCATTCACTCATGCGGGCATGCACTGCGGTCACCTCCGTGAAGTTGGCACCCCATATAAATAAATTGTCACCAAAACTATACCATTCGTTTGTGCTGTGTTTGTGCTGATTTGTGCCGCAAAAATTACAGTTTGTGCTGGTTTGGCGTTCAAGATATTAAACATTCTTTTTCTTGGCTGTGTGACGTCACTCTCCACCCCATGTCGTCCAAATCGTATCAAACTGGTGCCGTTCGTTTGTGCTCGATTTGTGCTTGTTTGAGCCATTAAAACAAACTCTGTAACTACAAAAACTAAAAACTTAAATTATTCCAATTCTCAAATCGTTCTCGCGGTACTTGATGTCATACGCCCATCGGTCAGCGCTGACCGATGGGCGTATGACATCAAGTACCGCGAGAACGATTCGAGAATTACGCAGCAGTACTGATCGCAGAACTGTGCTCTCGCGGCACTTTGGAGTCTGCGTAGCGCCGCGTGAAATCTACATAGCTAATGTCTGAAAATGGGAATAAGTTATGTTGTTTCTATCTATGGCACAAATCAAGCACAAACGAACGGCCCCGGTAAGAAGCGATTTAGACTACGTGGAGTGTGACGTCACCGCTCCCGAAATGTTCTTGTTGTATTTAACGAAGGGAAGAAGTTGCATGGTTTGTTTTAATAGCACAAATCGAGTTCAAACTCGACAGTTTAGAGTGATTTGGACGACATGTAGTTGAGAGTGGCGCATCTACTCCTAAAGGCTACAGTCTTGTTATATTAAAGAAAAAAATCATTGTACACAAATTTCTTTTAACAGCACAAATCGAGCAACGTTTTGGGCGATTTGGACGACATGGGGTGGAGAGTGACGCCACTGCCGCAAATAATATTTATTATTTCCAAGCCAGGGAAAAACATACAGTGGTGATTTTAACGGCACAAATCGAGCACAAACGAACGCCACCTGTTTGGGGAGATTTAAACGACATGGGGTGGAAAGTGACGTCACTGCCCCAAAATTCTTCTTGTTATATCTCGGTAAGGAAAGTAGTTACAGAGTTTGTTTTAATGGCACAAACGGGCACAAATCGAGCACAAACGAACGGCACCAGTTTGATACGATTTGGACGACATGGGGTGGAGAGTGACGTCACACAGCCAAGAAAAAGAATGTTTAATATCTTGAACGCCAAACCAGCACAAACGGTCATTTTTGCGGCACAAATCAGCACAAACACAGCACAAACGAATGGTATAGTTTTGGTGACAATTTATTTATATGGGGTGCCAACTTCAAGTTTTTCTTGTTCCCGAATACAAATATTTTTTTTAAGTATTTGTTCGAAATAAGTATTAGTAAAAAACACGCTATTTGTGCCTTTCCGAATACCGTATTCGGGTTCGGCTCCACCCCTAGTTATTTGATAGCTCACCACATCTGTGCATTTGTGATGCATCATCTTTAAAGCCATCAAACACAATGAGTTAAATAAAGATTGAGTGATGGTGACTTACTTCTGTGGTATCGGCCTCAGGTATCAGGATGACTCTGACAAACTGTTTATTCACAACCTCTAAACGGTCAACCTGTGCAAGAGAAGAAAAAAAACAGTTTGGGATGTTTCAGTGACATGCTGCACAATAGAGGTTTCTTTACATTAAACATGCCATGATGCATGTTAATTATAATGAATATCAACAGATGTCAGTCTTTTTTTCCATAGCATAAAATAACATTAAGGTTAAGAACAACATAAAGGTGAGTCAATGATGATCATTTTTATTTATAAGTGAACTTTATCTATAATATGTTAAGTAGTCATGCGACTGTCAATATCTTTACAGTCAATCACAGATATCTTTCTCTCACCAGCCCTCTGCCCAGGTAGCGATGGACAAAATCCTTCCATGAGATCTCTCTCCCTGGATCTCTGAGGTACAGGTAGAGCAGGACAGATGCAACACCTCCTGCTGCGATCAAAATATACTTAAAATCCTTGTCGTCCCACGGCACATCTCCCTGAGTGACAGGACAAGAGCGAGACACAGAATTACATCACATCAGACATACATTCAAACACACACAAATAATGAATTAATTTTTGCATGGGAACAAACATTTCCCTAACAAAATCATATGGCAAAATGTATTCATTATTTATTTATTCGTTTTCATGAGAACATAATGGCAGACATTCTGTCTAGTGGTAATAGGTATTTTACATGAAATACAAGCCTCGTGGATTTCTATATAAACAAACCATTTTTTCATTACATTGGCATTTTTTCGTGTGTAAAATAACATAATAAGATTTAGTGAGGATGAGCCACTGTAACTTACATCAAAACAATGTCACAATGTGAAAAACCATGAAACGATATTAAAAATATATTTTCATGTTATGTCAGCAGTTGTTTCATATTTCTAAAAAAAGGTGATGAGGGTTTACCTGGAGTAATCGGCTCTTCCAGTCTATCCTGCCTCCTTTCTTCCCTTTGCCCCCTCCGGGCCGATGTTCTGGTCCACTTGGTTTACCATCTGACACAAACACATCCAGACTGTGAGTGTCCTACTGCAGTACATTTGCATTTATTCATTTTATCCAAAGCGACTTACAAGTAGGAGAGCATATAAACATTTTGTCAACACGCTAAACAGTACCGTTAGCTTACAAGGCCATGCTACTAGGAGGATTGAAGCTGGAGTAAGCAAAGATGGGAATGAACGACAAGATTTTTTTTGACAGACAGACAGTTATTGGTTAGTCAAATAAATGCGGAACAGGTATGTTTTGAGCTGTTTTTTGAAAGTTGTGAAGGATGCTGCAGTTCGGGTGGAGGCTTCATTCCACCGCAGTGACACATGATGACCTGACTACATGTTTAGAGATGTCCTACCTTTAGGTGGGTCACTGGAATACAATAAGTGTGGGATTGAGTAGATATTTCCTATGGATGCTGATGGTTTAAGGTGATGCAGGGCTAAAAACTGAAAAGAAGGGAATTATAAGCATTCCGAGTCATTCATGAGGGAAACACATTCCTCACATAAGCTTAGTCATCATGACACAGACTAAAATTTCATTCAGAGATCATACATGTCACATAACAAAATGACATTATTCATAGTGATAATACAGACTCATACATGTCAGATCGTCTTGTTATACAAGACAGATGAAGTCTAGGACAGATCAGACATGTGTGTCACGTAAAATACATAAAAAATCACATATGAATAACGTTAACTGTGATCAAGTCAAATGAAATATTACATCATGCTAGAAAACAGCTACACCAGACCACCTATATAAAAATGAACTCGGATCATAAACGAAAATTGAATGGGTGATGTAATATAAACACACACACGCGTCCTCTCTCTCACCTGCTGATGTGCTGCAGCTCGTGTGTTAATTCGCATTAAAGCTCTTGATCCGGATCGCAGAGAGACAACCGCCGCGGAGAGCAGCCCTGCCATGAGAGCCATCCTCAAGCTACTTCACTTTAAAATCACTCTGATCGACCACCTCACTACAACTCATTCCAATCTGATCTCCATGAGTTGAGTAACAGCAACAACGAATGACATTTACACAAACAGGACCCCACGTGCTGCCCCTGGATGACGCCTGACGGAAATGTCCAGTGTGTGTTGCTTGCGCTTCGAACAAAATTCGTGCGTAAGGATAAATAAATCACGTTTTATATTTGATGCATTTTTTGAAAATATAGTTGTCTCGATAATACATGTCTAGCAGCAATACATGATGTCATTTTGAGCAGGCAGGAGAATGTTGAATTAGTATCCCTGGATGCCGATGAACGGCTGTTGTAATGAGAGTAGTCTTTACATGGTAATATTAGGCTGTTTTGTAATATGCACATATCCCGCGAATTCTAAGACAAAGCATAAAAAAACAATACTAATAACTCTACACACATTAAGGTTATGTTTATTATTTAATAATAAATAATATTGGTTTGTTTTGATGGTCCTCCAGTCCAGGGGGCGAGCCAAAGCAGCATTTATGCCTACGTAAAAACCATAGCTGCGGCTGAATTCGCTCTTGTTCACTCATGCACTATTCCATATATAGCGAATGCTAAATAATCCACTTTATGCGGAAGAAGTGAATGAAAATGAGTGAACAATTTCGGACACTAATGCCTACACCGTGCACAAGTATTTGACCTAAACGTTTATGCACTTTATGTATATTTTTATTATGTTGTTTATTTTAATAACGATATAACGTGTTCCTATTACATAGGCTAAAAGGTGTGTGACATTAGTGACACACGGATTGATAACTATAGAATATGCAGCTACATCAGGCTGTAATACGAATTATCGAAACATCACTGTTTGTGACTGCAGAAGACAGACGAGAAGAGAAGTCGTTGCCACGGCAACCTGGGGATGATGCAAACGGGGGATGATGCAAACGAACGATGACGGACTTCGCCTGGATTCATGACGGGAGGAATTAAGTGGACCAAAACAACGCAAACCACAGATCTTTAAACACGCAAATCAAATCTTTGTGTTTACAACAGAAATGTGTTTAAAATAATTTCCCAGGTAGCCATATGAGTCATCAAATGTATATATTTATATATATTAAGTCATTATTAAACACAGCTCGATACTCTTAGTGCTGAAGGATCTCAGGATGTACTCAAACGACCCCCAGCAGGCACGTGCAGAGGGGGGGCTTGAGCCCAGGCCCTTTTTGTTCCTGGAGAGAAAGTGCCCTTTTTCTGGGATTTTTTTTTTAATGGATATATGTATGTGCGCGCGTATGTATTTGCGCACGGCTTTAACTGTCAAAAACAATTAGAAAACTTCAGGTCAGGTCGGGAAATGTTGAGAGTTCCGATGCCTTTCTTCCATCCGCGTCTCCACGCAGGCGCGCAGCCGCAAATAGCGCGCACGCGCAGCACAGCTGTGTGTGTAGCATGTTTGGCACATCAGGCAGAGAGCCGCAGAAATGAAGACCTCCCTCCTTTCCAGTAGCGTTTGTCTTGGTGTGGAGGTGAGTGGTGATGAACAGACTAGCTACATGTGCTTTCGAATTCACACCTAATTATCCAAAAGACAAACTTCTAATATTGTTTTGCTAACATCCATCACTTATGAGCTAATGAGTAAGCTAAAGTTTCGCTAAGGCAGTATATCATTGGAATACATGCTAACTTAATGGAGAAATGACAGCTGAATACAGTGAAATTAATAACGTCATCAGAATCGCCTCATTGATATGTAAACCAAGCATTAAGTAATTAAAATGTGCTAACTTGCATACATTTGTCAGGCAATTCAGATGAACAGGATAAACAAAATAACTAAAGCATACCACCAGTTATTAGTTAATATGACTTACATCAAGAGTCTTTTCCCTTGAAATGTTATGTATGTTTACATATGCAGATATATATGCAGCTTGTTTGGGATAATTTAGAAGAAATCTACAGAAGCAAACAGACGAGGGTATAGAGGGCTTAAAACAAACAACTTTATGTGTATTTTGGAAAATTTCTTTCCATTAGAGCAAAAGAAGACATGAAAGCAAAATAGACCAACATCTGAAAATTGAACGGTACATTAAGTGTCCTGCCTTAAACAACAACTTGATAAGTTTGATGTCAGACTCGTGTGTAGACATGTTGTGTATGCTGATAGATCTAAACCGCCCTCCCTCAAATGTGAAACAAAGTTCTTGTCACGATTAGTGTGTGTGTGCGCGCGTGTGTGCGCGCGTGTGTGTGTGTGTGTGTGTGTGTGTGTGTGTGTGTGTGTGTGTGTGTGTGTGTGTGTGTGTGTGTGTGTGCGTGTGTGGTACAGTAAGTGTAATTATAGCAACAATACATATTAATAATAATAATAATTAGTTAAGCTGCTGTTTTTTTTGTATTTTGTCAATCATTTTTTGCAGTGTGTTTTAATTATTTTTGCAGGTTTTTGTCCTGTAAAATAACAAATTAGCACCAACTGCCTTTTTCAGTTTAGTGTGAAGGTCATTGTTGGTGTCCCAATAACACCAAAATAATTAAAACAGTTTATTGGCTTGTGCAAAATAAACAAATTATTTGTGAAAATATGTAATTTTCCTTTGTGCAGTCATTTATCCTAAATATATACTTGAAACTTTAGCATAGAAAACATACACATTGTGGCTTAATTTCCTTTGTTGTTGCCTGTTCTTGTGATAAAATTTGTGAATTCTACAGAAGACCATTGTTGGAAAATGAAACAACATGAAACAATTGGGTGAGTCTGAGGGATTTTAAAAAAGTTATTTTAATATATTTAACATTTTGTTTGGAAAAAATTATAACAAAAATAAGAAGTGCCCTTTTTTCCACTTGAGCCCATGCCCCTCAAAATGTCTGTGCACGTCCCTGATCCCCAGACTAATGAAGCTATTGTAATATTTTTTGAATATTTTTTATCTTTATTTATTCTGACCCATGTTATTTTTATAGCAATAAAACCAAGCAAAAGCATGCTCGCCATCATCATCGTCAACTATGACGGTAGATACAGGAATACACGGTACCTGCACTTTTTTCGACTCTTTCTCTGCTGACTGCGTCTCTCCTCAGGGTTGCCATAGTGTGGGTTGGAGGCACAGAGTAGTTTCTGGCTTGAATGAATCATTGCCTGTTGTTCACAAGCTCCGATATACACTTACTGCGGGACTATAACTACAGGTGCCATCAGAGCTCCTGTTTAAAATCTCATTATTTAAGGCATATAATCAAATGCTCTTGATATTGTTAAAACTCAAAGAAACAAAAAAGTTGACTGTTGATATTATTGTCTTTTCTCTCAGAGGAAGAACGGTATAAACAGTTCATGTCCGGCATCTTTTAGCGCTAGGACGGCTCCATATATCAGTTTCAAACGATCTCCAAATCCAGCGTTATATCCACCGTTTATATAACATTCATCACCCAAATGCAGTGAACAAACAAACACCTGAACTTCGCGAACGTATGCTCTCTCTCTCTGTCTCCTGCACACAAGTGAAAGTGGCGTCTGCGCATGCTCCTTCTCCTGCTCTCCTTGCTGCCGCGTGCTTTTCCGAGAGAATGGTCCAATAAGGAACTAAGAAAAATTGTTACGAAATATTACGTTTTATATTTTTCGAAAAAAAAAAACTTTCCGAAACCTGTACGATCGCTGGGGGAGTGTATCGAGCACAGAAATACTACGTAACACGCCCAACTAGTTTTTTTGACAAGTTGACCATGTTAAGCATGAGAAGACAGCACGTTTAACATTGTAAAGAAGTCAGAATGCATGACACACCTTTGCACCACCCCTTTAAAATAACTTCAAGTTCTTGTATTTCAAGGGTTCAACGTCCTGCCTGGGAGCTTCTCCACCTCAGTGAGTTAAATATTCTCTTGATTTATACACATCGATCTGTATGCTTGAAAATTGAAATAATTATTGAAACTTGAAATAACTCCAAGTACTTGTGTTTGTAGGGGTCAACGCTCTTTCTGGGAAACTTTTCCACCTCAGTGAGTTAAATATTCTCTTGTTTTGTACGCATCAATCTAAGTGCACAAATGATTGCAGGAACAGTGCTTACAGTGCTTGTATTTTTAGGCAGAAGAGTTGTTTACAGGGACAAAGGGACAAATCTGAGTCCCAGGTACCTCCAGCAGCTGCTGCTGTTCCAAGAACAGGTAAAGGAAAAAAACATTTGTGTTATTACATCTGACCAAAACCACCAATGCTCTTTTATTTTTAATACTGTTTTGATTTTACTTTTGCTAGCATGTTTCTTAGTAGGTTAGTGAAATTAGAACAGATGGTAAACCTGTTATTATTTATCTGTATTTAAATATATCAATCATTGGATGAACAAGTGTATCAGGTGTTTATCTAGTCTGATTTGTTCTCAACAGCTTCCCCACAAAGGCAAGAGAGTGCTGGACAAGAGAAGTCCACAAATGCTTCTCCACCTCAGTAAGTTGAACAAATTCTCTTGATTTATACACACCAATCTAAGTGCTTGAATGTTTGCAGAAACAATACTTACAGTGCTTGTATTTTTAGGCAGGACAGCTCTACAAAGAAACGGGATAAGCCAGATCCAGTCAAAATGGAGTCCCGGGCACCCCCAGCAGCTGCTGCTGTCACAAAACCAGGTAAAGGAAAAAATCATTTGTATGTCATGGCATCTGACCAAAACCATCAATGCTCTTTTATTTTTAAAATGTTTTTGGTAGCATGTTTCTTAGTGTGTGAGTGAAATTTAGAGCAACTTGTTTTTGTGGATCTGTATTTAAACATATCCATCATTAGATGAACAGGTGTATCAGGTGTTTATCTACTCTGATTTATTCTCAACAGCTCCTTCACCAAGAAAGGAGATTGCTGGACAAGAGACGGCAACAAAGCCCCCAGCTATTATCCAGAGGAGGGTCTTCAGAAATGGGTGGACAACTCGGAAGGTGTCCACGAAGACCCCCGTGATAGCCAATTCAATGCGTTACCCATCTAAGTGAGTTGAGCAAATTCTCTAGATTTATACACAGCAATCTAAGTGCTTGAATGTCTGTGGAAACTTAAAATAACTGTACTGGTATTTTTAGGGGTCAGCATCCTGCCTGGAGATCTTCTCCATCTGAGTGAGTTGAACAAATTCTTTTGATTTATACACGGCAATCTAAATGCTTGAACTTTAAAATAACTTAAAGTATTGGTATTTTTAGGGGTCAACGTCCTGCCTGCCGAATGCCCAGTGCATCTCCTGGAGCTACTGGGGCTTCAAATAATGGACAAGGCAGAAGCATGAGGGAAAACAAAAACAGTAAGTTAATACATTCTTGTCCAGTCTGCTCAACACTTTCAATTTTAAAACTGTTGAGAATCTTTTATTTAAAGATATCAATCATTGGACGAACAGGTGTTTATCTAGTCTGATTTGTTCTCAACAGCTTCCCCACAAAGGCATGAGAGTGTTGGACAAGAGAAGTCCACAAAACCTGCCGTCGCACCAGCTGCTCCACCTCAGTGAGTTAACAAATTCTCTTGATTTATACACACCAATCTAAGTGCTTGAATGTTTGCAGAAACAATACTTACAGTGCTTGTATTTTTAGGCTGGAGAGTTCTATAAATAAACAGGATAACTCACATCCAGCCAAAACGGAGTCCCAGGTACCTCCAGCAGCTGCTGCTGTTACAAAACCAGGTAAAGGAAAAAATCATTCGTATCAGTCTAAAAATATTGATGCTCTTTTTGTTTAAAGAATTTAAATTTTTTAATGTTTTGAGAATTTTTTGGTAACATGTTTCTTAGTGTGTGAGTGAAATTTAGAGCAACTTGTTTTTATGGATCTGTATTTAAAGATATCAGTCATTGGATGAACAGGTGTGTCAGGTGTTTATCTACTCTGATTTATTCTCAACAGCGTCCACAGAACCAGAGGCGTCCACAGAAGCTCCTGTCATGGCAGCTTCTCCACCTCAGTGAGTTAAACAAATTCTCTTGATTTATACACATCGATCTAAGTGCTTGAATGTTTGCAGAAACAATACTTACAGTGCTTGTATTTTTTAGGCTGGAGAGTTCTACAGAGACACTGGATATGAAAGATCCACCAAAACCTGAGTCCCAGGAACCTCCAGCAGCTGCTGCTGTTTCAGAAACAGGTAAAGGAAAAATGAATTTGTATGTAATGACATCGGACCAAAAATATCAATGCTATTTTATTTTTGAAACTGTTTTAAGAATCTTACTTTTGGTAGCATGTTTTGAAGTTTGTTACTGAAACTCAGAGCCACTTGTTTTTAGCTCCAGGATATGCAGTGGACACATTCAAGGTTTCGAATAAGGCCAGAAGGAGGATGAGGAAAATGAGAAATAGTAAGTTGATATATTCTTATTTAATCTGCTCAACACTATCATTACTAAAACTGTTTTAGTAGCATGTTTCTTAGTGTGTTTGTGAAATTTAGAATAACTTGTTTTTATGGATCTGTATTTAAAGACATCAATCATTGGATGAACAGGTGTGTCATTTATCTGCTCTGATTTATTCTCAACAGGTTAAAAAATGCAGGAGGCTGCTGGACAAGAGACACAGATGCAGGAAGTGAGCGAAACGCTGGAGACTGACACATCTATTGAACACCTGTATGAGCTCCTGGGTGGACTGCATCTGTCCTCTGAGCCTTCTGCCCCAGCCACACCATCTCCTGTTCTTGAGTGAGTTGAACAATTTTTTATCAGTTTATAAGTAATTGAATGTGTGCAGGAATGATACTTGCATTACTCATCCTCATATTTTTTAGGTTTCATCATTTAGTGGCGAACTCCTCTGGTCCATTTAACAGCTTGAAGCCTCTTCGTCCTGCGACATTCATCTTCGAATTCTCACCCACATTTGGTAAGTTGTTGTATTTAGTTCTATCTGAGCAACAGTATCAATGCTCTTTTATTGTTTAAAACAGTTTTGATATCAATCGTTGGATGAACAGGTGTGTCATTTATCTTCTCTGATTTGTTCTCAACAGATTTTGGACCAACACAGAAGACTGACTCCCAGATGAGTGGGCAAGCAGTGTCCATGGAGACCCCTGAGATAGAAGAGCCCAGAGAAACGCCTTCTCCATCTGAGTGAGTTAACAAATCCTCTCAATGTATACACAGCAACCTAAGTGCTTGAACCTTAAAATAACTTAAAGTACTGATATTTTTAGGGGTCAGGGCGCTGCCTTAGAGCCATTGGATCATGTCCGAGATGTTTCCAGTGCATCTCCTAGAGCTTCTAAGGCGGTTAATAAAACAAAAAGGAGGATGACGAAAACGAAAAAAAGTAAGTTATTATACTCTTTTCTAATCTGCTCAGCACTCAATGCTCTTTATTTTTGGTTAAATGTTTTATATGGGTCACTGGATGAGCAGGTTTTGATTTGTGATTTGTTCTTAGCTGATTTACAGCAGAGGCAAGAAGTGACTGACCCATGGGAGACAGACACAGTTGAACCTTTACGTGAGCTGCTGGACGGGCTACATCTACCTTCAAAGCCCTTTGCCACAGCCACACCATCTCCCGTTCCTGAGTGAGTTGAACAAAATAATCCTCCATTTGAATCTATGCAGAAATGATACTTACAGTGCTCATCCTCGTATTTTTTAGGCTTCATAGAGTGACCCCATTTAACAGCATGAGACCTCTACAGCCAGCGACATTTATTTTTAAATCATCATCCTCATCTGGTAAGTTGTTTTATTTTGTTCTATCTGACCAACAGTCTCAATGCTCTTTTATTGTTTAATACGGTTTTGAGAATCATACTTTTTGTATCATGTTCCTTAGTGTGTTAGTGAAATTTAGACTTGTTTTATTGTTTTGTATTGAAAGATATCAGTCATTGGATGAACAGGTTTTGATTTCTGATTTGTTTTTAGCAGAAATCAAACATGATTATGAGCATGTCTCCTCAAAGCCCCCAGCCACACCATCTCCTGTTCCTGAGTGAGTTGAAGAAAACATTTCTCCATTTTTTTACATTATTGAATATATGCAGAAATGTTACTTACAGGACACATTCTCATATTTCTTAGGCTTCATCATATAGGGGCGAAGTCCTCCGCGCCATTTAACAGATTGAAGCCTCTTCGTCCAGCGACATTTATTTATGAGTCACCCATATCTGGTAAGTTGTTTTGTTTTGTATTATCGCTGACCAACAGTATCAATGCTCTTCTGTTGTTTAAAACTGTTTTGAGAATCTTACGTTTACTTGTTTTATGGTTTTGTATTTAAAGATATCAGTCATTGGATGAACAGGTTTTGATTTCTGATTTGTTTTTAACAGAAATGGAACATCTATGTCAACGCCTGGATGACTTGCATCTGTCTCCCAAGCCCCCAGCCACACCATCTTCTGCTCCTGAGTGAGTTGAACTAAACATTTTCAGTTTATAAATGCTTGAATATATGCAGAAATGTTACTTGCAGGACACATTCTCGCATTTTTTAGGCTTCATCATTTAGTTGCGAAATCCTCTGGCCCATTTAACAGGCAAAGGCCTCTACAACCAGCCACATTTATTTATGAGTCACCCATATCTGGTAAGTTGTTATATTTTGTATTATCTCTGACCAACAGTATTAATGCTCTTTTGTTTTTTAAAACTGTTTTGAGAATCTTACGTTTACGAGTTTTATGGTTTTGTATTTAAAGACATCAGTCATTGGATGAACAGGTTTTGATTTCTGATTTGTTTTTAACAGAAATGGAACATCTATGTCAGCGTCTGGATGACTTGCATCTGTCTCCCAAGCCCCCTGCCCGGGCCACACCATCTTCTGTTCCTGAGTGAGTTGGACAAAACATTTCTCAATTTATAAATGCTTGAATATATGCAGAAGTGGTACTTACAGGACTCATTCTCATATTTTTTAGGCTTCATCATTTGTCCTCTGGCCCATTTAACAGACAAAGGCCTCTACAACCACGTTTATTTATGAGTCACCCATATCTGGTAAGTTGTTATATTTTGTATTATTTCTGACCAACAGTATCAATGCTCTTTTATTGTTTGAAACTGTTTTGAGAATCTTACTTTTACTTGTTTTAATTTCTGATTTGTTTTAAGCAGAAATGGAACATATTTGTCAGCGTCTGGATGACTTGCATCTGTCTCCAAAGGCTCCTGCCTGGGCCACACCATATGTTGCTGAGTGAGTTGAACAAAACATTTCTCAATTTATAAGTGATTGAATCTATGCAGAAATTATACTTACATTACTCATCCTCATATTTTTTAGGCTTCATCATTTAGTGGCGAACTCCTCTGGCCCATTTAACAGCTTGAAGCCTCTTCGTCCAGCTACATTTTTCTTCGAATTCTCACCCACATTTGGTAAGTTGTTATATTTTGTTCCATCTGACCAAAACTATCAATGCTCTTCTATTGTTTTAAACAGTTTTTAAATCAATCATTGGATGAACAATTGTGTCATTTATCTACTCTGATTTGTTGTCAACAGGTTTTGGACAAAAGCAGAACTGTGACTCTCAAATGAGTGGGCAAGAAGGGTCCATGGAGCGCCCTGAGACAGCAGACCCCACAGCAACACCTTCTCCATCTGAGTGAGTTAACAAATCCTCTCAATTTATACACAGCAATCTATGTGTTTGAACCTTAAAATAACTTAAAGTACTGGTATTTGTAGGGGTCAGGGCGCTGCCTTAAAGACGGAGGATCATGTCGGAGATGGGTCCAGTACATCATGGAGAGCTTCAAAGGCTGCTAAGAAAGTAAAAAGGATGAGGAAAACTAAAAACAGTAAGTTATAGTCTCCTCTAATCTTCTCAACACTGTCAATGCTCTTTCATTTTTAAATCTGTTTTAAATGATCAATTTTTGGTCTAATTTTGTATACAAGTCATTGGATGAACAGGTTTTGATTTGTGATTTGTTCTTAGGCGATGTTTCAAAGAGGCAGGAAATGAAGGACACACTGGAGACAGACAGACTCAGAGTTTTAGTTTTCAATTTAGTTTTATTTAGTTTTTTTAATTAGCTTTTATTTTTAGATCTTTAGTTTTTATGTTAATTTTAGTTAAAGCTTAAGCAATTTTGGTATATGCTTTTGTCGTTTTATAATTTATTTGTTTATTTTTTATGTTGCTATATAATATTAATTAATTTCTATTTTAGTTTTTGTTTATTATTATAATTTTAGTGCTTTAAACTTATTTAAATTTATTTTTGAGGCAACATTTAAATTTTTCCTTTAGTTAAGTTTTTCCCCATAATTTTTAGGTCAATGTTTTATTTGATTTCAATGAACAGAGACGTTTTCAAAGTTTTAATTTGAGTAAACAAAATTAACCTTAACTTAAACATTTATGTGAGCTGCTCGATGGGCTACATCTGTCTTCAAAGCCCTCTGCCACAGCGACCCCATCTCCCGTTCCTGAGTGAGTTGAACAAAATAATCCTCCATTTATAAGTGCTTGAATGCTTGCAGAATTGGTACTTACACTCTTTCTTCTATTTTTAGGGATCATGATTTCGGGTCTAACTCGGTTCATAGAGTGACCCCACTTAACCCATGTAAGCCGCTTGTTCCAGCCAAATTCATTTTTGAGTCATCATCCACATTTGCCAAGTTGTTATATTTTGTTCTATCTGACGAAAGTATCAGTGCTCTTTTATTGTTTGGGAACCTGTTTTAAAATCCTATTTTGTTATATCAATCATTGTATGAACAGGTGTGTCATTTATCTACTCTGGTTTGTTCCCGGTGCAACACCACCTTGTTAGTAAAATTTAGAACAAATTTATGAAAAAGTTGTTTTTGCTATTCAGGTGTGTCATTTATTTACTAGTTTATTGATTTATTTCTAACAGCATTTCAGCAGAGTCAGAAGACAGGCGGCAGGCTGAGATTTGACAATTTATGCGCTCTGCTGTAAAGACAACAAGACTACATCTGACATCTTCAGCTCACTGTTACAGTGATATGAGACCCCTAAACATTAATTTTACAACAATAGCTTAAATTTAAAAAGTGCTGTTTATTATACTAAATCTCTGTTTGTTCTGTTTGCAGCTAAAGTTACCTGAAATGCAGCCCATGGATTCTGTGCACAAGCGTGGGGGCGAACTTCCCATGTTGTCAGGATATCAGTTTCTGGTTTACTTTTGCATCGCCTATGTGGGTATTTCTAAAAAAGGGATAGTTCTCCCAAAAATGCGACGGGGAAAACAAAAATTAAATGTTTTCTATCGCCAATATCAACCATCAGCATGATATCAGAAAAGTTTTGAGCTCTCCGTTTGTCGCCGCCTTAAGCTGAGCTGTTTCCTTATAATGGACCTCTTTGGAGGAGAAAGCGTGTATCTAATCAGTGGAATGAGAGCTCTTTTGTCAGCAGTTAGTGCTTATTAAATGTAAAATTTGACAGAAATGTGGTTTTTCCCAGTCGTTGTTAAACTATGTTAAAGGAGTCATATTGCACGGCTAAAACGAATATTATTGTTAGTTTTAAATGTAACGCAATGTGTATACACCATTTAAAGTTTAAAAAACGTTGTATTTTCCACATACCGTGCATGTTTGTATCTCCTCTTTGCCCCGCCTCTCTGAAACGCGCTGATTTTTTACAAAGCTCATGGCTCTGAAAAGCGAGGTGTGCTATGATTGGCCAGTTCAACAGTGCGTAGTGATTGGTCAAATACTGCAACCATATTCGGAACATCAGGTTTCAAAGCAATTGAACTGACAGGCGATACAATGAGATTTACAATTACTCCCACCTTAACTACGTGTAGATTTGAGCGGTCTTAGTCAAATCATGTTACGAAGTTACGTAGATTCGCCGGGGTGTGGTTACACGAGGCGTTTCAGGCAAGTCTGGTTGAGCATTCGCTTTTAGATAGAATGCATCTTTTGTTCCCACACTTTCATTTGTGCAATTTTACGTGTCTAATACATGCATGGGCAACTTATAACACCAAAGACACAGAAAAGCACGTACTTCCGCCATATGACCCCTTTAAGAAATAGCGGTGCGAATGTAAACCGGAAACTGATATCCAAACTTCTGACAACATCTGACGTTCGTCACTACGCTTGTGCACAGAGTCCATTGATGTCCATCAAATAAACGACCAGCAAAAAAACATCAATAAAAGAATTTCTGCCCTCAAAAGCTCACTAGAATCTAAAGCGTCCTACCTCCTACATTATAAAAAACCGCTGAAGAGTCTGAAATCAGCCACTTGTTCACATATTTACTTTTTTGAATGGCATATAGTGCACTAGATAGGGGACAGGGAATGATTTAGGTGGTACCTAAGTACACTGTAAAAAAAAAAAAAAAAAAGAGTACAAGGCCGTACCTTTCTGTCGTTGGGGTTCCTTTTTGTTCCCTTATGGGTATGCAGCCCATAAAATGTTGGTATATTATTGCACCCTAGGGACCTATTTGTGTGCCTTAAGGATCTATTGTGTACCAGTTCAATTCTAGTGGTACTAAACATTCAACTGTACATTCAAAGGTACACAATAGGTCCTTAGGTGCAATAGTGTACCCCAAAAAGTACATTTGATTATGTACAGAAAATGATTGTACTTTTTTTCTGACAGTGTTGGTCATGTTTATGCCATTTTAGTTGGTCAGGAATCAAACACAAACATTTGTCATATTGTGTCATTTTTACATATGTGTAATATACTCTGTACACTAATAAGCTTGTCTTGTTTTCATCCGGGACACCCGAGTATGACAGACCCAGCTCTAGTTTGACTGGATGCTCATCCCAGATTCTCAGATGCCCGTGTCAAGCAGAAGGTAACAGGATTCTGCACTGATCACTGCATGTACCATAACTCATGTATTTTTTAATATAGAAAATAAAAACAGATATTTCTTCATCATTTTTCAATGTCATTACTGTTTTTCTGCTAAAATGAATAAAATCGATTGCCTGTTGAATAGAACATTCACGAGTTCTCCTGTCAGTGTAGTGTACAAAAAATACAAAGCAATTTGGACTTAATGAAAATAATAATGATGATAAACTAATTTTGTTTGTTGTCTTAGGAGTCGCATGGGAGGAATCGTGGTGATGGAGGGATGCCGGGAAAGCTGAGGTAAGAGAAGGTAGGCGGCTGCTTAAATACACTTGGAGGATGATTGACAGGACCATCAGGCACCTACTCTGGGCTAAAAGGGACATCTGTAAAAGAAACATGAGTACAGAAATGTTTTTGACATATAAATCCATTCTAGATATGTAATTGTCCAGGTATAACATTGTGAGCATGTACTGTCACTTGCATATGTGTCACAAGTGTTCTGTTGAAAAGCTTGAGATGTGTGACCAGCCTTTAGAAAATAAAAGTGTCTTTTTGATGTCTTTGTTTACATGTGTAAACTTTATAATCATTGTAATTTAGAAATAAAAGTTCTTGTATGCACGATCTTGATCTTTTATGACTTTTGGTTGATCTTGTGGACCTTGACTTCACATGCACTGAGCTTTCTCTTGATCCAAATTCACTTCAGACTATACAACAGTAATCCAGAATATCCATTTTAGTGATGACATTTGCTAAAGTGATCTCAAAACCTCCAAAGGTGGTTATAAATCAAACTAAGTGATGTTTATTTGTAAATGTATAAAATGCAGGAAGATTTATGTTAGTGTTGGGTTCAGGGGGACGGCGAGACTTAAGGTCTTTGCACATACAGTCCGAAATTTTCGTATGCGTTTTTTCTAGTGCTGTCAATCGATTAAAAAAATTAATCGGATTAATCACACATTTTTTCTGTGATTAATCACGATTAATCGCACATAACTATTATATTTTAAAATATACTTTTACATTTTAATAATTTCACATTTAATCTTCAAATTGATGTAGAAACAACATATTTCTTTAACAGCATCATTTTATGAAAGCTAGCATTTTGATATTACTACTGTAACTGATGTCTCTATTAAATTGATTATTTTAACATGAATTATAGCCATTCAACAGTATAATTGAGAGCTCATGTAGGAAACATACAGGAATTGAAGGACACTTTACAGTCTTTAATGCTAAATTATAAATTAAATGCAGAAGAATTCTCATTAAAGCTACAAAACCACATTGATTTCTTCTTTTATTTTGTTCTTTGATTAACATTAGTGACAGGAGTCACAGCAGCACGTTTAAGAACGTGGCCCCTTTAAGAGCTGTCACAGTACGCAGATCTGACCGTCACCGCACTCCCATTTTCACAACTCTTTGCATTCATTTAAGATTTTATTTTACACTTTGAAGTCTGTGCTTAAGAAAATGCTAGACAAAACGGGCTTTCTGACATAATCTTGTGTGGTTTTATCCATTCAAGCACGAAAGAGAACTTAACACGGATGCGCTGTCTGACAGAGATTCACCGACGCAGCCTTCAGCCCGTGACTGTTTACACCAGACTGGACCTCGCGTTGCGTTTTGCCGCGTCCCACAGTTTAGAAGCTGTCTATCTTCATTGACCGCATCAAAGCAACTGTTTCAAATCGCGCTTAAGTGGTTTAAAAGCCTGTACACGAATAAGAGCGTGATTACATAATGCAACGCTAGACAAAGGATGTCAAAACAAACGGATGCTGCGTTAATTGCGATAAATATTTTCTCACGCGTTAATTTGAAAAAATTAATCGCATGCGTTAACGTTGACAGCCCTAGTTTTTTCGTATTTGCCTCTGGTTTGTACGGTGTCTCTGAATTGTTATAAAACGCCTCTCAAAATGCTTGCAACGGATGCGAAAACGCATAAAATCGAACCCGTTCCGAATTTTTTTATGACGGACGAAAATATCGGAGGCAGTGTGTAAATGTGATTGACACAACGTGAGGTCGTATTTATTTTTTAACGTGCGGAAATTTCGGATGCAAATTTCGGACTCAATGTGCAATGGGCTTTAGAGGCAAGAATATACAGTTTGTACAGTATAAAGGTCTTTGCACATACAGTCCGAAATTTTCGTATGCGTTTTTCGTATTTGGCTCTTGTTTGTACGGTGTCTCTGAATTGTTAAAAAAGGCCACTCAAAATGCTTGACGGATGCGAAAAACGCATAAAATCGAACCCGTTCCGAATTTTTTTATGACGGACGAAAATATCGGAGGCAGTGTGTAAATGTGATTGACATAACGTGAGGTCGTACTTATTTTTTAACGTGCGGAAATTTCGGACGCAAATTTCGGACTCAATGTGCAATGGGCTTAAGAGTCATAATGTCTATAGCCCACATAAAACATGAAACCGTGTGTGTGCGCGTTTATAATTTTAAATGTTTACCATTTTAAATGTCTATTTATCTCATAGCAAGACTAAGGAATTCCTACTGCTTCTATGGTTACCTTGCTTTGGTAGCCTACTGTCTCCATATTTAAATGCACATGTATCATAGAACTCTGCATGTCCAATGTTGTGTAAAAAAAGTCAAAGATTAAAGGTTCACCTTTCTAATTACAGTTTCTGATGAAATGATATGATATTTACAGAGCCTCCTCAAAACATTTATTTAAACATTTTTTTATTTATTATTAACTACGGCAATTTGGCGGAAACTACAGTAACCATGATTTGATATTTTTATTTATCTAATTTACATTAATTAAACACCACAGTACATACTAAACATCTGTTTATTAAACACCTCTGTTTTACCATATATATTCACGGGCACATTTAATACATTTCTTACGCCCATCCACGACGAAATTCAAGCGAGTCCTCCAGCAAACGAACTACTTATCCCAGAATTCCGTACACCCCAACGTCATTCAGTGTGCGATAAACCGGAAGACACGTCATGGCTCCTTTCTAGAAGGTACGAAAGAAGTACTGAGTGAATGTTTTGGTAATAAATGTTGTGCTTGAGGTATGAAATGTATAATATTACTCACAGATATAAAAACTAGATTCCGCATTAGCATCTGTTTCTATGGGCCTCTATACGTAAGTAGTCCGCCATATTGGAACGGTCCGAGCCTCAAGACGAAGCTGACTGTCAGTGCGGGGTCATTCTTGACAGTGAGCGACGTCACTGGGCCGTTCCAAGACGGCGGACACGTCTACGTTGCTGGAGCACTTCAATGCGGCATCTAGATTTTATACCCATATTTGTGACTGCCTTGTGTAAGTCATTTGAAACAGTCGGTGCTTCGACAATAACTTACAATATCATTTCAATAAACCTAACCTTACAATAATAAAAAAAATGTAATCAAACTGTTTTCAACGCAGTTGATTACATGAGTGTGCATGCCCAGTGAAGGTCATGTATTTTCCTTCTAGTCAAAACCCTGTGTGGCTTTATGGATTGTTTTGTAAAATTGTAAAGTTTTTACCAAAATGGCTATCAGTTTGTAATAAATAGAACAAAACAAATGTTTTCCACGTTTATTTACTATTACATGTATTACGTTTAAACACTGCTGTATATAACATTCATTTAATCTGTTTATTCTCAAAAAGTCATATACTAAAGTTTATACTCAGAATTCGGACAACGCTACAAAATGGCGGACACCCGATATAGTGCACTAGGAGATAGAGGTAGTGGTGGGCAGATTGATCCTGAAGTTTCGATACTGAGGTTGTATCGAAAAGGATCGATCCTAACATAAAAATATCGATACTAATTTTACTACTGATTTTATTTATTTACTAATGTAGCTAATAATTGTATAATGAAGAAAAACTATTTCCCATACATACAGTTTGCACACGTTGCTCCTCCCTGCCCTGCTGTGTTTTGTAGTCCGCTATCACGTGACTCAGCAGCGCCAAGCGCAAGCACGCAGACGCTGCTGCAGCCGGCGAAAATAAAAGGAGCATCATGTGAAGTTTTTTCACCTCGGCGAATAAAAACACTGCGAAATGCGATGTATGGCAGTGGGCCTTTGGGGGTAAAAAGCCAAAGATCGAAAGTACTTTATTGTTTGAGACACAAAGTAAATAAAGTGCTTAAATAATTGTGTGCACTTTCAGATTTATTTGGTTTAAATAATGTCCAGTGTTTTAACATCTACATGATTAATTAGCCTACAGGCACATTAAGAGCACAAATCACAAAATATTTTAGTGGTCATGAAAATGTATTCAGATTTAGCATATTAATGATGCATTCATCTGATAAATCATGACATTTCATTTACAGGGAAGTAAATGTAAGTTCAAGTGAATGCTTTTTAAAAGTTAAAAGTATTGGTATCGGTATCGAAATCAGCAATACTGGCCCTGCATTTACAAACCCGATTACAAAAAAGTTGGGACACTGTACAAATTGTGAATAAAAACAGAATGCAATGATGTGGAAGTTTCAAATTTCAATATTTTATTCAGAATACAACATAGATGACATATCAAATGTTTAAACTGAGAAAATGTATCATTTTAAGGGAAAAACAAGTTGATTTTAAATTTCATGGCATCAACACATCTCAAAAAAGTTGGGACAAGGCCATGTTTACCACTGTGTGGCATCCCCTCTTCTTTTTATAACAGTCTGCAAACGTCTGGGGACTGAGGAGACAAGTTGCTCAAGTTTAGGAATAGGAATGTTGTCCCATTCTTGTCTAATACAGGCTTCTAGTTGCTCGACTGTCTTAGGTCTTCTTTGTTGCATCTTCCTCTTTATGATGCGCCAAATGTTTTCTATGGGTGAAAGATCTGGACTGCAGGCTGGCCATTTCAGTACCCGGATCCTTCTTCTACGCAGCCATGATGTTGTAATTGATGCAGTATGTGGTCTGGCATTGTCATGTTGGAAAATGCAAGGTCTTCCCTGAAAGAGACGACGTCTGGATGGGAGCATATGTTGTTCTAGAACTTGGATATACCTTTCAGCATTGATGGTGCCTTTCCAGATGTGTAAGCTGCCCATGCCACACGCACTCATGCAACCCCATACCATCAGAGATGCAGGCTTCTGAACTGAGCGCTGATAACAACTTGGGTTGTCCTTGTCCTCTTTAGTCCGGATGACATGGCGTCCCAGTTTTCCAAAAAGAACTTCAAATTTTGATTCGTCTGACCACAGAACAGTTTTCCACTTTGCCACAGTCCATTTTAAATGAGCCTTGGCCCAGAGAAAACGCCTGCGCTTCTGGATCATGTTTAGATATGGCTTCTTTTTTGACCTATAGAGTTTTAGCCGGCAACGGCGAATGGCACGGTGGATTGTGTTCACCGACAATGTTTTCTGGAAGTATTCCTGAGCCCATGTTGTGATTTCCATTACAGTAGCATTCCTGTATGTGATGCAGTGCCGTCTAAGGGCCCGAAGATCACGGGCATCCAGTATGGTTTTCCGGCCTTGACCCTTACGCACAGAGATTGTTCCAGATTCTCTGAATCTTTGGATGATATTATGCACTGTAGATGATGATAACTTCAAACTCTTTGCAATTTTTCTCTGAGAAACTCCTTTCTGATATTGCTCCACTATTTTTCGCCGCAGCATTGGGGGAATTGGTGATCCTCTGCCCATCTTGACTTCTGAGAGACACTGCCACTCTGAGAGGCTCTTTTTATACCCAATCATGTTGCCAATTGACCTAATAAGTTGCAAATTGGTCCTCCAGCTGTTCCTTATATGTACATTTAACTTTTCCGGCCTCTTATTGCTACCTGTCCCAACTTTTTTGGAATGTGTAGCTCTCATGAAATCCAAAATGAGCCAATATTTGGCATGACATTTCAAAATGTCTGACTTTCAACATTTGATATGTTATCTATATTCTATTGTGAATAAAATATAAGTTTATTAGATTCGTAAATTATTGCATTCCTTTTTTATTCACAATTTGTACAGTGTCCCAACTTTTTTGGAATCGGGTTTGTACTTGGTATCGGATCGATACTAAATTTTACAGTATCGCCCACCACTAGATAGAGGGCGAATTCAGACACACCTCATGCGTGAAACGACCCCACACAGAAAAATGTGATTCGTTTATTCGCTTAGCGCTGACAATAATAACAGGTATCACGTGTCATAGATGCCTAACGTTACCTCCGCTTTCATGGTCTCAGCAGCGAAGATTTGAACAACGTAATGATTAACGCATATAAACATTTTTGATAAACGAAAATTATTGTTGAACAATTACACCCTGACAAATTAGACACCACTTCTGTCTTAAACCTGCCTATTCAGGAAATTGCTTAAGGCCATTTAGTGCAATCACACCTTGAAGTAATGAACCCTGTTTGTTTGGAGGAAAAGACGAGAAATGTAGGCAAATGTAGACATAGGATGAAGTAAAAATAGAATGAATTAAAATACAAGTTTAGACAAACTTAAAAAATAAAGTAGCAGTTTCAGTAAGTTTCACAGGCAGCTCTATTCAGCATCTGTGACATGCAATAACTACCTCAAAAACAATCAACTTGTATCTCATTGTAAAGAAAATAATAATGAACAGCTAGATATTAAAATAAATATTAAACCACAAACTAGGTTCATTAACCAATATTATATTCCCGTGTAAATACCTTCAAAACAGTGAACTTACAAACTTGTATTTTAGCCAATAAACATGACCTTTCATCATTACCACAAATGTACCGTTTACATACTGCTAAAAATGTCTAAAATATTGCTGTTAATCCTTCTGTATTGAACCTGAATGAAAGCAAACAAATATTATGCTTCGTGCCATTTTAATGCTTTGAAAATGGTAAACTGCAATTTATTCAAGTGTGTAACAGTTTTTGAATAAATGAAATAAATTAATGTAAGTCACTCTTATTCAATACAAACGTAAGCAGACTTAAACAGGTTTTTCTTCACACCATGACCACACAGCAAGTGGTGTGAAGTGAGAAAACAAGATCTTATAATGAAGCTGTCAGACAACATTTTAAAACAGACAAATATCAAGAATTTAAAGTAACTTAGTAACACTAAACCTATAGCACCCACAAGACTGGTAACCATGAACTAAAACAAAAATTATAAATAATAATAATAATAATTATATTTAAAAAAAAGAAATATTACTGGTAACTTGTCAGTCAAGTGGCAGAGTATAGGCAATGCACATTCAATTCAAACAATTCTTAAACACTAACTAGCAATGAACAATACTTTAACAGCACATATTAATGTTGGTTAATGTTCATTTCCCCATATATGATTAACATTGAATTTAATTTGAACATGTTAAACATTTATAAGTCACTATTAACCAAGATTAAAGGGTCAGTTCACCCAATAATGAAAATTCTGTCATAAATTATTCACATGTAGTTGTTCCAAACCTGTATACATTTCTTTGTTCGGCTGAACACAATAAAAGATACTTGGAAGAATGCTAGCAACTGACAATTCTGAGGCATCATTGACTAGGGGGTGAGTAATTCATGCCAGAAATGTCATTTTTGGGTGGAGTATCCCTTCAAAGCTGTAAAAATCGTTCATTATTAGTTCATGATACCTACTGCATTAACCAATTTTAACCAGAACCAGGTAACACTTCACAATAAAGTTACATGTAATAACATAAGTTAATGCATTAGTTAACATGAACGGTGAGCAACAGATCTCCACAGCATTGATTCATCTTAGTTAATGGTGAAATTAATATGAACTAGGATTAAGAAATGCAGTTTATTGTTATTTCATAATGAATAGCAATCCGATGTTAACAAATCAAACCTTATTGTAAAGTGTTACCCAGAACGCCTTTTCCAGAAGCAGTTTTGTATTTGGCATCCGTTCTTTTCAATCACTGTCACTGGAGCACTCACTGGAGCTGACGTAATCTCCCTCCTCACCCGCCTCCGCCAAGAACAAATGCCCTATTGGGAAAGACACACAACCATGTGATCATCAATAACGGTATCGTTTCAAACTGTTTAAGTACAAATCGTACAGGAAAAACATGGATTTTCATATTGGAGTGAACTATTCCTCTAAATACAGCATTTACACATTTGGCTCTCACCGTTTACTGTAGGAACTACAGCGTCATCGATGTGGTCAAACTCGTAGCTAACAAACGCACTCTGCAGAGGGAAAAACATTGAACAAATATCTTCAGAGAGACATGACCATGACTACATACATACAGTATATATATTTGAGCTATGATAAAGCAGATTTTTGCACTGAATGCACGAGTGGTTTTTGTCTCAAACAGAGAGAAATGATGCCTTGAGTTTAAGAAGAGTTCTCCAGTCTTTGTTCTCCTTCTTCCTTAGCTTCATCACAGGCTCGTTACACCTCATTTCCCATGTGCACTCCTCCGCGATGATGTCACTGAACAGCTCAAACTTCGCAAAGTAATGACGCTCATTCACGTACCCACTGAAACATCCAAATTGTTCCATGCATTAAATACAATCACACATTCTTACGATTCTGAATAAAGTGCACGGATAAAAAATCAATGCTTACATGTTAGAAACTACAGTATGTTAATATTGTAAATATAGTCACAGCTAAACGATTGACTATGTTCACAATATTCCAGTCTTAGTCATCGTTGCAACCTGTTATGTAAATGCAACAGCATTTTAACATTTACAGTATATGTTTTATAAGTGTATTTGAAGCTGACCTGTAAATGACCGTGTCGGAGGAAAATTCACACTTCTGCATCACTGGACTGATGAGTTTAACATTGACAGTGATGAACTGGCCTTTCTGAAACCATTTGATCTGTGGGTGAAAACTAAACAGATGCAGATTAACATATGAAAAGAAGTACACTAAATTTACCTTAAAGGGGTCATATGGCGCGAAGACGTGTCTTTGGTGTGTTATAAGTTGCCCATGCATGTATTAGACAAGTAAAATTGCAAAAATTAAAGTGTCGGAACAAAAGATGTATTCTATCTAAAAGCGAATGCTCACCCAGACCTGCCTGAAACGCCTCGTGTAACCACACCCCCACAAATCTACGTCAGTTGGTGGTATGATTTGACTAAGACCGCCCAAATGTATACGCAAGTAAGGTGGGCGTACCTGTCAGTACAATTGCGTTGGAACCTGATGTTCTAAATATGGTAAGAGGCGTCACATTTCCGTCACACGCTTGCAGTATTCGACCAATCACTACGCACTGGTTAACTGGCCAATCATAGCACACCTCGCTTTCAGAACGATGAGCTTTGTTAAAAGTCTGCGCGTCTCAGAGAGGCGGGGCAAAGAGGAGATACAAACATGCACGGTATGTGGAGAATACAGCGTTTTTGAACCTTAAATCGTGTATACACATTGCATTACATCTAAAACAAACGGTAATATTCGATTTAGCCATGTCATATGACCCCTTTAAAATGACCAAACAATAATGTCCATATACTGTATAACTCACCTGAATGGCTGGAATGAGACAATGGCAGGTTTATTCAAGTGTTTTGGTGTGTCAGCAGTCTGTAGTTTCTTGACATTCAGGACTTCGGCGTTATTTAGATGATCATCTACGTGGCCAAAAACAAGCATTACTTCAAGCGTTCTTAACAATGAACTAATTCGCATCAAACTTTGTGAACTGAATCTGAGTGAACGTGCCTGTTTCAGGACTGGTTGGTCTGGATTGGTTTGAAGATGAGTATCCGTTCAGGTCAGAGGGGCTAAAAAACAAAAATGGTACCCATAAGCCAGAGTAAAAGTCAATGACTGCTAGGCAACATGACAAAAATCACTAAACCTAAACACTACAACAAGTACCTTACAAAGTATCCATTAGCAGTAAATAAAGGTTTACCGGAGAAAAGTGCATAGTTAATACTGAATGTGTTTTCCATACTAAAGTGTTGCCAAAGGCTAAAAAAAATACGAAACACAACACAATAAGCAAAGCTTTCGTGGGTGGATGACTGCTCTTTAGCAACGCAGTTGACTAAATTATAGGATGTAATATTGAACTTTTTATAACAAATTTTGGCTAAAGCGTTTCGAAACATTTCATATGCTGCACGTGATCGGAACGCGGGTTAGTCCAATTATGCTGTCCATTATAGCAGTCACAACTTTTTTGACGCGCATCAAGAAATTTATTCGGTAAATGTGTTTTCATCATAATTTTAATGTATTTCTTTGGTAACACTTTACAATAAGGTGCTATTTGTTTACAATTAGTTAATGCATTGGCTAACATTAATTAACAATGGACAATACTTATACAGCATTTATTAATTATTTTAGCATTTACTAATACATTATTAAAATCAAACGTTGTCACTGTTAACATTAGTTAACGTCCCATGAACTAACATGAATAACTGTATTGACATGAACTAACATTGACAAGGATTAATAAATGCTGGAATAAATCGTTCATTGTTAGCTAATGCATTTACTAATGTTAACTAATAGTGCCTTATTGTAAAGTGTTACCATTTCTTTTTATTGGATAAAACAATGTATGTGACTCAATTATGGAAGTATTTCAATGCCGTTAGTCTTTGAAGCAAAAAAGCATGTTGAATTACCACTAATCAAAAATAAAGCTGTTGCATTACCAGTGCTTGCATTTTTAGAGTCTGCAATTCAATATGGTTGTATATTTAAGCTGTGAATATTTCAAATTGAAACATTTCACGCACAATTTCACCGTTAAATAGTTCAATAATCAAAATTCGCCTTTTAAATTTCACTTAAAAAATTCAAGTTGTTATAAAATACAACCTTTAATTTTCGACAGACAATTTTCAGTCCATATTATTTCGGTTTAAAAATTCGCTTCCACAAATTCAGTGGTTCAAATTCGACTTGAAATTCAAAGTTTCACATCCGGGAATCCCAGGAGAAGCAATAGAGCACCGATTCCGCCAATGCATGATCTCTACCTGCTGCCTGACCGCTTCACCAGCAGGTGGTGCAAGTCGCTTCTGACGAAGACCAAAGCAAGAAATGCAGATACTTTTTATATGTTTGCAGCACAGTCCACTCATCTGCTCGATTAAGTGAATTTATTTGATCTCATAGATCTCTTATGCATCATCAAGAAAAAAATAATTGTTTCTTGTACTGGCAGCTTAGCTCACCACTATCAGCCCTGGAACGGACATGGAGCACGGGGACAATTCCAGGTGGCCTGGAATCAGTGGACTATTCATACATTTATAATATTAATTTAATTATTTAAATATCCTACCCGATCTACTAGTACTGCCTATCTATAGTAAGAGTTTATGTTTGTATTTGGCTTGCTATTTATACGCATTCATTACTTTTTACGTGCATATGATTACCCCCTGGTATGGTGTGGGTTAAGTCGGTATGTACATAAAAAGTGCACGCAAAACACATGCGTATCATATGCACGCAAAATATAATTTCTGTAGCTCGCCAAATGCAAACATAAAATCGTGCTTTTGATAAGCACGATCTTAAGTCATCAAATAATGGTTTGAGTTTCGAGGATGAGAAAATTGTATGTTACAGTCAATTACTGAATCATACTGTGTTTGAATAAAATAAGCTAATTGCATGAAGCTATTTGAATGACACATGCAATGGTATCTGATTAAATGTGCCAGAAAACAAGACAACAAGTTTTTAAATCATTACATTAGTTACATAACACCATCACAATAAACTTAACATTTAAATTCAAATAAAACATTTTATTTCGGTTTAAAACTAAATAGGAAAAATAGCAATAATTATACATTTTAAACAGACAATAGTAGTAGGCTAACTGAAATAGTAATGAAAACAGATGTAAGAACAAGCCATGAACAATTTTTCATCAGAACGTAAAATAATCTACAATATAAATAACAGTCTTTTCTTAAAAACGTAATTGTAAAATATTTAGTAAATGTAGGATATAAATGTAACTTAAACAAAGGAATAACTACACCACTTAAAAGAGAAATATCAATGGAAATAATTATGCCTATACTTTTCATCTGAAATCTGAGAACGCAAACAAAATAAAGCCAATTATAACCTATTGTATGAACGAATGAATAAAAAAACAAACTGAAATACTGCAACAATAAAGACACCTATACCTAGTTCTGGTATTATGTGAGAAATACGGGGGGACATGCTAAAATTCTCATTGTGTCATTTTGTGCTTTTTGCATTCATATTTAGGGCTCTTCCGCATTTCTGTAGCCTACGGTTATTAAAAAGGTATAGGCTATACTAATCATCTGGTCTGAAGATTAAGCAACATTAAGCGTTTTAGCATGGTACACCGCCCGTGATGGCGTGGTCCGTGGACGCTAAAGGGGCATAGTAGGCCCTTAGCAAATCTTGCAAGCTTATAACGTTTTTGTTCCACCATGCCACCATACATGTTGTGGATATTCAGCTAAATGTTTAGCGTAAGTTTAAAGAGGGTAAATTTGATAATTTAACTGAACTGTACACATACATTTTAGACACGTACATTACGTGTTTCTCCAACGTGGTTTCAGTGTATTTCTGTGATTTAAAATGCATAAATTTAACAATATGTTGACTTATTATGTGAGCATATAGATTAAAAATTATTATAACATCTGTAGATGTTGCCAAACAGCAACATCTACAGATAGTTGTGTATATTGCCATGGAGCACTCATATTGTTTTCTGACCAGTAATTAAATATATTTTTCACTGCTCGGCCATGCAAACTGACTTGCGTTGAGGTGTATGTTAGAGAGGTCCTCGTGTGTCCCAGCGGCTTCGGGTCTAAAACATTGACAAAATATGCCTTGGGCACAGGTCGTGTCCGATATGGCATCGGGTCTCTGGTAATTTATAATGAATGTGCTTTTACCAATCGCCCCGAAAGACACAAATTAATTACATTTTATGGTTAGGTAAACAACAAATATGTGTTACGCCAAACTTTACAAGACATAATTAGGTTAATATACCGTGAGTGATTGACATTTTAGCATTTAATGAACAGACAGCAACTCAAGCAATTAGCGTGTAGTCATACTCGCATGTTCGTGTGTGGCACATTATTGGGAAACGCACACAGCATGCAACAAAAGTTTTTATCTTTGCGCGTATAGATCCATAACGCCGTGAGGTATCTTGCTTGGCTGCAGGCTGCACAAGACGTTTCGGGTCTAGTCGGGTTCTAAAGAAAGTGCTGACTATTTTTATCTGGTCTATTTTATCTGGCCTGCTCAAGAAGTTCGCTTGGCTAAAATATCAGTTTTTCTGTCTCGTATTAACAAACGAACGTTTCCACAATTCCACAACATCCAGCATTTTCTGAGAGTCTCAAATTAAAACAAGATCACGCAAGGAAAATAAAAAGAATGTTTATTGAGATTGCAGCTACTTCATATAAACAGAAGCACATGGGAGAGTACGGGTCAATAAGCTCCTAGTTGAGATCTCAGTTATTTGACCGCTTCAAACACAATACATGTCCTGTAAATGCTGATGATGCATAGTATTTATGTGAACACGATGTGCTGAAGTAAAAAATAACTTAATTCCTTCGAGCCAGAGCAGGAAACCTAAAATTTCTGATGTTGATGATGCATAAGAAGAGATCTATGAGATCAAATAAATTCACTTAATCGAGCAGATGAGTGGACTGTGCTGCAAACATATAAAAAGTATCTGCATTTCTTGCTTTGGTCTTCGTCAGAAGCGACTTGCACCACCTGCTGGTGAAGCGGTCAGGCAGCAGGTAGAGATCATGCATTGGCGGAATCGGCGCTCTATTGCTTCTCCTGGGATTCCCGGATGTGAAACTTTGAATTTCAAGTCGAATTTGAACCACTGAATTTGTGGAAGCGAATTTTTAAACCGAAATAATATGGACTGAAAATTGTCTGTCGAAAATTAAAGGTTGTATTTTATAACAAATTGAAATTTTTAAGTGAAATTTAAAAGGCGAATTTTGATTATTGAACTTTTTAACGGTGAAATTGTGCGTGAAATGTTTCAATTTGAAATATTCACAGCTTAAATATACAACCATATTGAATTGCAGACTCTAAAAATGCAAGAACTGGTAATGCAACAGCTTTATTTTTGATTAGTGGTAATTCAACATGCTTTTTGCTTCAAAGACTAATGGCATTGAAATACTTCCATACTCAATCAAGTGCAAAAGCGTTTATGTGAATTTTTTAGAACATCTTGGTATTTACATTCAGCATTTTTATGTGATATTCTAAAATGTGCATTAAAATAGATTAATAGAAACAGCTGATATGTGAATGAAAAGCTGCGATTGCGGCCAAATACACAAGCGTAGAAAGCAATGCTGTCAGACTGTTCAAATTGGACCAAAACCATTACTCTCACAACACTAATCTGACATCTTAAATTATAAACCATATACTTCAAGTTTACAATCATTATTTTGTGGATTTGGTGCAATAAAATGTGGGTCCAGTGTGTGTAATTTTTTGGAGGATATGTTGACAGAAGTGCAATATAATATATATAGCTATGTCTTCAGAGGTGTATAAAGACCTTGCATAATGAAGCAAATGTTTTTTTTACCTTAGAATGAGCTATTTCTATCTACATACACCGCGGGTCCCCTTACATGGAATTCGACATGTTGTTTCTACAGTAGCCCTAAATAGACAAACTGCTCTACAGAGCGCGTTTCGTAAATACGTTATCTCCTTCGGCAAAGAAACGAAAATGTGACAACATACATGACCTGTGTCAGCCACCGTAGTAGTTTGAAAGGGAGGGGTGGAATGAATTGTTGGTTGCAGTTTGCAACCTCACCACTAGATGCCGCTAAACCTCGTAAACAAATACTTTCTGCCTTGCCTTTCTAAAAACTCCTATAAGCTCATAGTTTTGAAACGCGAAGTGTGCTCTGATTGGCCAGATGACCAGTGCGTTGTGATTGGTTGAATACTTCAAGCATGTGGTGTAAGCATGACCCTTAACATAACTGGCAACTTTCAGGACGGGACCGATCATCAGTTCGCCTCGGACCAGTTAAATACAGTAATAAAAACTGCGTCAGATCAAATAATGAAATGAGAATCTCAGAAAGCTGTGCATGTTAACACATAGATCGCGTCGGTTAATCTCAACTTTCACTCAGAGCGGTTTCACAAATAGCTACAGTATATAACACTACACAGTAGGGATGCTCAATTCGGTTAATTTTCCTAAACAACAACCAACAATCTTTATCTGAACATTTAACTGTTAACTGACAAGATTTTAAAATTAAATTGGCATTAAATAAAAATGTATGCTGCGTCACATTTCAAAGCCTGCGCTTTCCGGAGATCGCATCTATCGGCCGCATATGCCTTCTAATGCGACCTCCGGAGGACACAGACTTCAAAATGAGAGAGAAGGCTACAGTTGAAGAGTGTCTGTGACCCATTAAAAATACAAACAATTTTTTCATAGATTTATTTTAACGTCCAAACAGCAGCATACAGAATAGATCAACAACAGAACCTGGATTCACACATTATCAAATTTTCACAAACCTGCAGCGTATTGGACAATGGGGAAAAACTAATATAAAATAAACATGCAAAAAATAATTAAATACTTAAATAATTAACAAATTATGACAAAACGAAAACACAGAAGAACCGATTTTTTCCGTAATTAAGTTTTTTCGTCAAATAAAAATAGCTGACCTACCTCAATCTAAAGCTTGGCTAGTTTTTATTTAATTAAGTAACCCGTTTAACTGATGGTATTAATCGGTCAAAATTTGTATTTTTGGTTAATGGTTAAATAGTCAAAATGAACATCCCTACTACACAGTATTGAAACCATGAAACCGTATCATGACTCCTTTAATTCAGGTAAGAGTAGTGTTTCTAGTATGTCACATGTAAAAGACAGGCGTTATGAAGCCAGAGAAAAAAGATATTGATGATCTTTTGTGTATATTTTCTTCATCTTTATTAGAGAAAATGCATTTTAAACATAAAGACAACAAACTCCTCCCCCGCAACCGCAGAATGGAGAGGACAGCTGGTCCTCGAAGAGAACAAACGTTGACTTCTGTGCCCATTAACCTCTAACCTTCATGCCTGGTCGGAGGGCTGTTTCACCGAGCGCTGCTTCTTGGGACGCCGTGAGAAAGAAGAACGAGAGTGTGTGGTAGACGAGGCTGCGGCACCCCTCGGAAGAATGTGGCTCATAGCCTCAGACTGTTTATCAGCCTCCAGAAACTGATCCAAGAATGTGTCTACGGCATCACCAAAGAGGCCAGTAGCACAAACTGGAGCATCCAAAAGTGCCCTCCTCTCAGCGTCCTTAAGCTCTGTGAGGGTGAGCCATAGATGACGGTTGAGCACAACAAGGCTGCCCATTGAACGACCAATACCCTGTGCCATTGTCTTGATAGCCCGGAGTGCAAAGTCAGTTGCACTCCGAAGCTCTTTGAAGACCTCTGAGTCTAGTCCTCCCTCATCCAAGTCCCTTAACGTCTTTGCTTGGTAAACCTGCAACACCGCCATCGTGTGGAGGGTGGATGCTGCCTGTCCCGCAGCCATAAAAGCTTTGTCTGCCATGCGAGCCGTAGTCCGGCAAGGCTTGGAAGGAAGCGTTGCAGCGGACTTAACACCGGACCTGGCAGGGCAAAGATGGTTGGCGATGGCTCCCTCAATCGGTGGAAGCTTCTCATAGCCCCAAATATCCATGCCGTCCACCTTCCTAAACACCTCGGTGCCAGAAGTCACAATACGGGCCGAATGTGGAGATTTCCAGCTTTTAGAAAGCTCCTCGTGAACCTCAGGAAAGAATGGAGCAGGCCTCTGAAGGACAGGCCTGCTAGGACGACACCACTCATCATGATGGCTCTTAACAGGTTCGGCGAGGACAGACCACTCCAGGCCGAGATCCTCAACTGTTTTTGTCAGAATGCGGAGCAGCACCTGATCCGCTGTCTCAAAAGATGACTTGCTCTGGGCCAGCGAACGAACCGCATCATCGGCGGGTGGATCTAACCAGTCTTCCTTGTCTGATGCTGCCGCAGATCCGACGTCATCCTCCAAGCTATCCTCCGACGCTCCGAAGGAGACAATATCACTGACACAAGAGGAGGTGTAAAGACAGGGCTTTGTAAAGACAACGGGGGATTCTGGAGAATTCAAGGCACGCGTGCAATGGGCAGGCGAGAACTTGTTCTCCAGATGACACGGCTTCTTACTCCGCGGCTCGACAGCGACGGAAGGAGGAAGCAAATGTGTCAAAGTCATGCATTTTGCAATAGTGTGACGGGAGTGGAGGACTCTGACTGTCATATCCTCGCAGTGAGGGCAGTCAGAATCAGACAGCGCTGCCTCTGCATGAGCAAGGCCCAGACAGATAATGCAGTCATTGTGACTGTCAGAGATCTGGATTGGTCCCTTGCAGGAACAACACTCCTTATGTGCCACCCCAACCTTCTTTTCTTCTTTCTCGGTAGTAATCCTCAAATCGCTGAAGCACTGCAAGGGAGCGTTTTCCTCTGTAGAGCGTCTTCGGCATTGAAATGCAACACTTTCTTGACTGCAGTGAAGAAGAAATATTCATCCAAGCAGCACATTATATACTGTGCACTGGCGTTATTTAACAAGGCTTCATCCCTCAAAGTGAAAGGTTTCCTTATAGTGTCTGTCGCTGATGCAATGTTAAAGGGGCAGCTCACCCAAAAATGAAGATTCTGTCATTTGCTCACCCTCGAGTTGATCCAAAATTGTGTTGCTCTTCTGAACATGGTACTCCACAACTGTTTGGTTTCCCACATTCTTCAAATACCTTCTTTTGCTCTTAGCAGAACAAATACATTTACATGTTTGGAACAACTTGAAAGTGAGTAAATGATGACAGAATTTTCATTTTTGGGTGTAGTATCCCTTTAAGTAAATGGCAAGAGGGAGCAAATATTAAAATGATAGTTCACTCAAAGAGGAAAATTCTGTCATCATTTACTCACCTCTTGTCATTTCAAACCTGTATGACTGTCTTTTGCATAACACGAAATAAGATATTTTGAAGAAGAAACAGCAGCGGCACCCAATCACTCCTATTGTATAGACACAAAATGAATGCAAGTGAATGGGAACCGCCGTTATTCGGTTACCAACATTATTCATAATATCTTCTTTTGTGTTCTGCATCATACAGGTTTGAAATGACATGAAGGTGAATAAATGATGACAGAATTTTCATTTCGGGGTGAACTATCCCATTAATATGTTCCTTGGCATGCATCATTAAAATCTCATTGAAGAAAAACAGCTTGCATTCTTGGAATAAAAGTGAGGAAAACCAACCTCATGATCTTCATGTTTTCCTCTGAAGAGTTTCCCACATCGGTGTTGCTGAAGCCTTCATGACACACTGCAGGACTTGCGGTCTCACAGAGCTCCTCTGAGTTATGATAAATCAACTGTGACACTGAGGACCTCTCAAACCTAAAGAGTCCAACAAAAATGACAAAATCACAATTTAAGAGTCTTAGAGTTACTATTAGAGTCTTCTACACAATCTTCTTCTACACAAACTTCTACACAAAATCACAACTTAGAGTCTTAGAGTTACTACTAGAGAATACATACTATTCAAGATGGCGCCGCGGATGGCTGCCTCGGTTTGGAGTGCTCTAGTACTTATGTCTTTTTTGTTTGTTTTTCCTGTTTTAAGCTACTCTTCTTTAATCACTTTTACCAGGGACAAATTGCTTAACATTAAGCAATGCCCTTCTATCAATCTTTTCCCTAATTTTGAAAATTCAGACGTCTTACTGGACATTTTACTCGGAGGAGCGGCAGCTCTGTACAAACGCTCTAAAAGACGCAAGCGGGGAAAGCGAGCGGGTGCGCTCGTCAGACTCCGACGACGCGGATTTAGGACCCCGCTGCCGAGTATACACCTGGCGAATGTCCGCTCCCTTACCAACAAAACGGACGAAATACTCTTACTCACCAGGACAAACAAAGATTTTTCCAACTCCGCTGCGCTGTGTTTCACAGAAACATGGCTCAATGACACCATACCGGACAGCGCGTTACATCTGCCGGGTTTTCAGCTGTTCAGAGCGGATCGCATTGCCGAGTCAACAGGGAAGACACGTGGTGGTGGATTATGTTTTTATATAAACGAAGGTTGGTGCAGAGATATAACAACACTGAAGAAGATGTGCTTTTCGTACTTAGAAGCGTTCTCTATCAACTGCAAACCTTTTTATTCGCCACGCGAGTTTTCCTCATTTATTCTCGTGAATGTTTACATTCCTCCACATGCTTGTGCGAGCGCGGCGCTGCAACAGCTGGCGGATTACATCACTGACACGGAGCAGCAACACCCGGATTCTCTTATTATTATTATTGGGGACTTTAACAGAGCAAACCTCTCCCGTGAGCTGCCAAAATACAGGCAGCATATCACATGCCCCACCAGAGACAGCAACATTCTGGATCACTGTTACACCACAATACGGGATGCATACCACTCTGTTCCCAGAGCAGCTCTGGGTCTCTCTGATCATTGCCTGGTTCATCTTCTTCCGACCTACAGACAGAAGCTTAAATCTGCCAAGCCTGTAGCAAGAACAGCAAAGAGATGGAGCAGCGAAACAGAGCGGGCCTTACAAGCCTGTTTCGACTGCACGGATTGGAGTGTCTTTGAAGCTGCAGCCACTGATCTGGATGAGTTAACTGACACAGTGACATCCTACATCAGCTTCTGTGAGGACATGTGTATTCCCACCAGGACTCGCTTAACATACAACAATGACAAACCATGGTTTACAATGAAACTGAGACAGCTTCGTCAGGCCAAAGAAGATGCTTACAGAAGTGGGGACAAAGTCTTGTATAATCAGGCCAAAAACACACTGACAAAGGAGATAAGAGCAGCTAAGAGAAGCTACTCTGAAAAGCTGAAGAACCAGTTTTCAGCCAACGACCCTGCATCAGTGTGGAAAGGCCTGAAAGACATTACCAACTACAAGCCATCATCCCCTCAGTCTATGGGTAATCAACGACTGGCTGACGACCTGAACGACTTCTATTGTCGTTTTGAAATGCAGAGTCTCACCCTTCACACCCGCCCTGACCCTATCTCTGCTATACCATTAACACCTCCTCTTGACATTCAACCTGCACTTAAGATCTGCGAAGAGGATGTTTGCCAGCTTTTCCGCAAACAAAAGATCAGAAAAGCACCAGGCCCAGACAATGTCTCACCCTCCTGCCTGAAAGTCTGTGCGGAGCAGCTGTCGCCCATCTTCACTAATATTTTTAACAGATCTTTGGAGCAGTGTGAAGTCCCTTCATGCTTCAAACGCTCCACCATCATCCCTGTACAGAAGAAACCCAAAATATCTGGACTTAATGACTACAGGCCTGTTGCTTTAACATCTGTGGTCATGAAGTCATTTGAGAGACTTGTACTGGCCCACCTGAAGGACATCACCAGACCACTTCTTGATCCCCTCCAGTTTGCTTACCGAGCAAACAGGTCTGTGGACGATGCAGTAAACATGGGACTGCATTACATCCTACAACACCTAGACAGACCAGGGACTTACGTCAGGATCCTGTTTGTAGACTTCAGCTCGGCCTTCAACACCATAATCCCAGACCTCCTCCTGCCCAAGCTTACCCAGCTCTCTGTGCCAACCTCTACCTGTCAGTGGATTATTAACTTCCTGTCGAACAGGCAGCAGCTAGTGAGGTTGGGAAAATTTAAATCCAGCACATGTACCATCAGCACCGGAGCTCCTCAAGGATGTGTTCTTTCTCCACTGCTATATTCACTCTACACAAACGAATGCACCTCTACAGACCCTTCTGTCAAACTCCTGAAGTTTGCAGATGACACCACAGTCATTGGCCTTATTCAAGATGGTGATGAATCTGCCTACAGAAAGGAGGTTGCTCAGCTGGCTGCCTGGTGTAGTCAAAACAACCTAGAGCTGAATGCATTCAAGACAGTGGAGATGATAGTGGATTTCAGAAGGAACCCTCCATCACTTCCTCCCCTCACCATCCTGGACAGCACTGTGGATACTGTGGAGTCATTCAGGTTCCTGGGCTCCACCATCTCTCAGGACCTGAAGTGGGAGTCCCACATAGACTCCATTGTAAAGAAGGCCCAGCAGAGGTTATACTTCCTCCGTCAATTGAGGAAGTTCAACCTACCACAGGAGCTACTGACCCAGTTCTACTCAGTGGTCATCGAATCTGTTCTGTGCACTTCAATTACTGTTTGGTATGGCTCGGCCACCAAATCAGACCTACGAAGACTACAACGGACAGTTCGTAGTGCTGAGAAAATTATTGGTGCTCCTCTGCCCACACTTCAGGACCTGTACGATTCCAGAGTGAAAAACAGGGCAAGAAAAATCATCATTGACTCCACACACCCAGCACACAAACTCTTTGATCTGCTGCCCTCTGGCCGGCGCTTTAGAGCACCAAACACCAGGACTTCCAGACACAGAAGCAGCTTCTTCCCCCAGGCAATCTCCCTCCTAAACAGATAACTGCTCCTTAAGAGCAATATTCCACTTCCACTACTCCTATAGTGTGCACTATAGTGCCTTATTATATCTACATCTTATGTATACATGTATATAACACTACCTCTACTTACTAAATTATCCATTTGCACAAGTGTACATACAATCTGTTAATATGTTTATTCTACTATATACTACCCTGTACAATGTCTCTTATATGTTATTATCCCCCATTTTCTGTAAAATAGTCTTTATTTTATATATGCACAATTTAGAATCTTTTAGACTGTAAATCGTATTATATTGTATTGTCATTGTGTTGAATGTCTGTACTAGAAGCTTCCAACACCAAAGAAAATTCCTTGTGTGTGCAAGCACACTTGGCAATAAAGCTCTTCTGATTCTGATTCTGATTCTAGAGGCCATCCACACGGAGACGCTTTTAGCTGTATACGTAAAGATTTATTTATCGTATTTTTTTTAAACCGGGTCCCATAGCATAAATCTGAAAACGCCACCCTTGCGTTTTCGTGTGTACAGCCTATCCGTATATATTTTGAAATGATGATGTCATCACGCCAGCGCGTTAAGTTTATGCGCATGCTCCAAATCTTTTTCTCAGTTTTTAGTTTATCTCTGTGGCAGAATTACAGCGCCACATACTGATTTGGCGTGTATACTACATCGTTTTGAGTCGGTTTAGCGGTTTTGTGTGTACGCAGATATTTCTTGAGATGACGCCGTGAAAAGAACGGATAGGAAAAGCTCTGGCTTCGTGTGGATGTGGCCTTAAACACAAGTCCGTTTACCTCCAGCTTTCTTTGAGTGGCAGATTAGCACTTAAATAGGGCTGCTTTTATATATAGCGTTGTCACCCTTAGCCAATTGCAAACATGCCATATTGGGAATAACAAGACTGTCATATAAGCACAAGTGAATAAGGAAGCTGCAGTTTTTACGATTTATTGTGGAGTATAGAAATGTTTCATCTCCAGATACTTAGACTTGCTAGTTAGACTTAAGAAATGATTATATGTCATAAGAATTTGTAAAAATGTCTCTAATGTAATACTGTATATTGTAAGTATATGAAATGTTATGCATTTTACGCACTAGGGATGCTCATTTCGGTTAATTTCCCTAAATTTAAAACAACGAGCTCGAGCAAGGCTGCCAGTGATGCGCTCCGTTTGGAGGAGTACAGCGCTGACAAATGTGGCCTCAACAACCGGATGAATTACACTTGTCCAGTTTCGTCAAGTGGCTAAAAAAACATGTATGATTTAATAGTTATTTAAAAACGTATTATTGAATTATTATTAAAAAATAAGAATTAATATTATTTAACTTCAAAAAAATCAACATACCTCATAAATCGTTTAACTGGTAGTATTAATCGGTCAAATGTTTTACTATCGGTTAACGGTTAAACGGTCAATATTAACATCCTTAATACGCACAATGAAATACTGCACTACGCACTAAATGAAAGTTTTTTAGGTCTGCGCTATTATATAAATGATAATATCTGCATTTAAGCATTTAGTAGATTTTCGGTCACACCGCCCTCCCCTAGTTTTGACTTTTTTAATTATAATAATTTCTAATGAGTCTAATTCACCTAAACGCTGTTTCACGTCATGGTTTTATGTGCATGCTGCAGAAGCAGTCAGTGAACAAGATTATTTAACCTGTCAGTCTGGTGTTGATCCAGTGTGATGGGGTTCTCTTCTACATGGAAAACCCTCTTCAGCAGCTCCAAGTGTTGTGGGTTATTGACACCGAATCCAGACGCCAAGATCTCAGCATGGACATTATACTCATTAATGTAGGTCTTCAGGCCCGGCACACGCGTCATGCGAACCTCAGGGATGAAAAGAGAGACTTTCACTACAAACAATGCAAAGAGACGTTTCAACTGATGTCCTTCTAATGTGACATCAATACGAGAGGTTTTGGTCATATGGTTTTGTTAGTTTTAGCGGTTCAAAGTTGATGTGTATGTAATAACTATATGCTTTCAAAATACTGACAAAGTACGGACGATGTGCGGTGCTTCATAGTGCAAAACTTAAACTAAAATGACTAAATGTCAAAAGCTCACCATTGGATCAACCCACACGGTATTGCCCACACACATCACCACCTTGGCCTGATGCATCTTCCCTTTGATTTTCTGACGGATTGCTCTGGTCACCTAAAAAAAAACAGACATTTTATTAAACATCTGTGGATGTAAATACAGCAGTGAACTTTTGTTTCAGCAGGATTGAACATGAAAAGTGGATTCTCGAGACCTTTGGGTTCCAGTCAACCTCTCCGTCAATGGGCTGAGCCTTGCAGAGAATGATCTCCATCGCCTGCTCTGGCAAATCCTGGAACTGAGGCGGAAGCTGAAGAAGCTGGTGTGACTTCACTTCCTGTGTGCGCCCCTCGTCGATGAAGTAGGCGGTGACGCTGCCGAACAACCGTTCTCCTTTATCAAGGATGTCAGTCACACGCACCCTGAGGTGATCATACAAGCACACATTATATATATATATATATATATATATATACCCGTTGTACACACTAGAGGGCAGCGGTACCACAGGAAGTCAACCTGTTAAAGTGATTTACTTCTCCTTTTTTTCAAACCTGTCTGACTTTCTTGCACAGAACACAAAAGAAGATATTTTGAAGAAAGTTGGTAACCGAACAGCACTGGCCCCTATTCACTTCTATTGTGCGGACACAAAACCAATGCAAGTCAATGGGGTCCAGTTAACATCATTCTTCTAAGTATCTTCTTTTGTGCTCTGCGGAAGAAAGAAAGTCATACAGGTTTGACATTGCAAGAAATTATAAGTAAATGATGACAGAAATTTTTTTGGGGGGGTGAACTATCCATTTTTAAGACACCAGGGGGCACACGAGGGAGGATATCATTACCTGTGATAAAGATCCTCTTCTTGAACGGCGTAAAGTTCCCCCGCCACAACCTCCACAGCGCAGCGTCTCTCGTTGCTGTAGTGTGTCTTCATCTGATTCGCAAGAGTCTCGTAAACATTCTCTTTTTGCCTCACGATACGGCCGAAATAAATGCTCGCCGTCTTGATGTACAGCGGTAAAACCTTTAGAAAGAATCAAAATCACGATGAAACTGAAAGCCATAAACCCATTCTAAAGCAATGAAGCAAAGAAACGGTTGTGAAAAGTGAAATAAAAAACAGTTTTGTTCACTTACTATGACAGATCCAGAATCAGGGTGCAGTGGGCGGTCCAGGGTTGTGCTGACCGTGTGTCTATCTGGACAAACTGTGTTGTCTCTGCAAAAATAAATTCTTTCGTTTTCTTGTTTAATGGAAACACACGAGGTTAAGTTAGTCAGGTTACTTCGAGTGACATTTCTCCATTTAAAAAAAACACATTATATTCTAACCACACTGTAACGTCTCAGAGACCTGCAGAAGCCGAAGCTCTTGAGAGAGCAGCACAGGGGTCTCTTAGCTTTTTGTTCTTCCTTGGCGTGCTGGACACCCAAAGCAAACTGCAGGAGTTCAGGGGGCAGAAGAGCTCCGGCTCTCCTCAGGTACCTCAACACGCCGCACACGTGACGGGCGTTCTGCTCTGACAGAAGCAGTACAGACTTCACCGCTGGAGAAGAGCCCTCGCCTCGATCCTGTACGGGACGTTACGAAGCAAAGTCAAGCCGGGCCACTTCAAAATACTTAATGGTGCATAAAGGAACTAGCTGTTACCGCCTCTGAGAGGTATCTGAAGTTCTCCGACATGCAGAAGAGGCGGCTGCCGAAGAGCTTGGGGGAGCTGGGAAACCCATAATGCACCACACATGTGGCGTCCTTGATACCAAGAGCTTTGAGACAGTCGTTGGTGGTCACTGGAAGCAGAAGATTTGAACGAACAGCAATAGTCAAACACCACTAACAAACTCGAGTGGGATAAAAATGTATATTTACCCAGAACCACTTGTGTTCCAGGGCCGATGTCTTTCCTCCACTGATCAGTCACAAAGCCAAACTTGTCCGTCAAGTCTTCGCGAGCTTTCAGTGTGAACACGGCAGTGTTGACCACAGCCTGGACAACAAATGATACGTTATTTTAAAAAAAACGATCTAATGAAATACTATTGTGGCCTCGTTCGTTCTTTAATCTGATTGGCTGATACCTTGTACACATGCTCCGTGTCCTCTATCGAGTTGGTGATGATGAGGGTCTTCTGAGGTTTGGGTGGGTGCGGGTCCAGAGAGCCGAGCAGCACTGAGATCTTATCACAGTCAAGACACAAGTGAACCATCTGTACAACACATGCACACCAAAGTTATTATAGTTTTGATTTCAGTTTTATTCATATTTAAAATCAGCTTTTATTTTTAGATTTTTCGTTTTTATGTTCATTTCAGTTAACGTTTTAGCAATTTAGGTATATGCTTTTGTCATTTTATCATTTATCTGTTTATTTTTATGTTGCTACATAATATTAATTCATGTTTATTTTATTTTAATTTTTGTTTATAATTATAATTTTAGTGCTTTAAACTTATTTCAGTTTATTTTTGAGTTGCATTTCAATTCAAACAGAAACGTTTACAAACTTTTAATTTTAGTAAACTAAAATAACCTTGATGCACACACATCAGTCACTGGTCATAACAAATGTTGCATGCTTAAAGGTGTGTCATGAATTGGGCTTGTTTATTGTTTTATACTGTTGTATGAGGTCTACTTATGACATTCGCGTGGTTTTTACATTCAAAACCATCAAAATCAGTAAGTTATAGGCTATTTTCTGCCCGGGTTTTGAGGCCGGCTCGACAAACGCTCGGTTTCAATGGGCGTTGAAAACATTGAAGACTTATAAGTAAACGCCCACTGCTATGATTGGATAGCACTTAGTTGGAGCCTTCTGTGAATTTGGTTAGAGACGTAACTTTAGGTTACACATTCGCCTTATTCGCACGGGATTAGTATTATCTGGGGACCTCCTGTGATTTATACATTACCTCCCCACATCTGTATTTCATGTGGCACATTCGCATGGGATAAATGAAGCCTGTGATTTTACTCAAATTGACTGACTTATTTCCCGGATGTGATGGCAAGGCTTTGTGTATAGTTTGTATAGCCTATAGTTGTATGGTGTTTAATGATATATGACCGTACATGTCAGCATTTGAGACCCGTGATCGCGAACCGGACAGAAGATGATCGCGGATCTCAAATGTTAGGAGAGTTTCCATGATAAATAAACAAACGGGAGATTCCCGGTAACTTATGGATATGACCCAGCACCCGAAATAATACCAAAACACTTAAAAACAGCCTCCATTATTCGCAAACAGTGGATAAAACCTTGAAAAACGATATATGAGCCTGTCAAATCACAGAGATGCCGATTCGCACGGGACTAATATTATCACAGGACCTCGTGGTCATTTGTGGGGGAATTTTTACTTTACAAATTACAGTCATGGCCGATTCGCACAGGATTAAGGTCACAGACAAACTCTGCAATTATTACAAATGACTAGAGGTCCCCAGGTAATACTAATCATTCCTATCGCATCCAATATTGACGGCACAGGACTGCTTTTTAATTTTAGTCTCTACGCAAATCCAGCGTCGACCTGTGCCTTGTTCACAAAGGAATCCGCGTTGAAATGAAGCGAACAAACGCTCAATGTTTTACCACGTGAGCTGGAACGTCTTTAAAAATCAACTTCAACCACGCATTACTAATGTGGGAATCCGAAGGAAGGTTATGCAGCGACTGTGTTCTTCCACAACCAGGCACTGCACAATATTTTGGGATCTTTAACGGCATGTTTATTGCTTGCTCGCTCTATTTGGTTCCGCGCAACTTGTGTTACTTCAGTACTGTCGCGCTCGCGAACCAGTGGGCGGGGCTAGAGAAGTAGTCGTTGATATTCTTCTGTGGAGGCGGTGTTCAACCTGTCATAGATAGGTGCATTCCAGGACCTGGGGTTCGCTATAACAATAACAGTCAATAACAGTTGTAATTTCAGTAACAAGGGCGTTTTCAGTTCTGACACTTACAGGATGTTTGCTTGAATCGGATTCCCTCTTATATAACAAAAGCTCAGGTTAAAATTGATGTCTTAATTCATGACTCCTTTAAAACTCTGGTGTCATCTTCATTCAATGACGCTAAAATATCCTCACCTGATGTACTTTGCCGTAGAGCGCGGCCTCCTCCATCACGCTTATGACAACAGAGGGGTAGATCATGTAGTCCCTGACCAGACCCTCCATCCTGGCACACCAGCGGCTGCCCACGGCGATGATCTGTCTAGGGCATGAGGCCCGTTCCTCTGCAGACACAACCTTCTGGAAGTGCTTCAGGACCACTGTCAACTTCACACACACACACACACTGAGACATAAACAACACGTTCACACAACATTTAACTTTCCTGACCGCTTCCTCTCACCTGTTCAGGAGCCTGTGAATAAAGAACATCAGCCTCGTCCAGCACGAGGTGACAGAGTCTCAGGAACAGGAAGCGCTGGGCGTCCAGCAGTCTCATCATGGTGAACGGTGTCGTCACTAGCAACTGACCTTCATAACACCACAAATGCAAAGATGCAACCTTACAACCTTAAACACCCATTTGCTATTCTTCTCCCATAAAGGAACTCTCAAAACAGAGTCTCACAGTTCCTCTGGATCTTGATCTTTTTCGTCTCGTCCTGGTCCACGCCCAGAAGCACGCTGGTGGGATGGAGGTTGCGAGTTGCTTTGCTTTCCTCTAGAAGATCCAGGACCGTCTGAACCTTCTCCCAGCCTGGACACAGGATCACAGCTACCGGCTGCAGGCAGACGTCACAGAAACTGACGTTACAGCATGTCCTCATTTAAACCTCAAGGAGATGGGGTCCAGTGTGTTTTTGGGTTAGCTGATATCTCACCCCGGTGCGAGCAGCGATGTTGGACACGGCGGATACCGTTTGTAGGTGCATGAGCAGAGGAGGGATGTATGAAAGCGGACTGTCACCGCTGTGGGACACCAGAACCGTGTCACAACCCCGCGCCACAGAGGGCCAACAGTAACTCTCGCCCGCATTCGGCCCGCTGTACTTCTTCCACAGCAAGAACTAAAATATCAACCAGAAAAAAAAAAAACAGGTTCAAATATATAACTTGTTATTAAACTGTCTCAATAGGTTGCTCGATTACATTTTAACCTACTAATATAGCACACTACGGTAGATGTCTGCCATTATAAATATGGCCGTGGTCTGACCTTTCTGAAAGGTTCGCTGATGGGGGCTCGTGTCAGACTGCTGCAGGGATTCACAGGAAGACCAGAGTGCACTAAAACCCCAGCGTGACCCGGATCATACCGCACAACCTGTCAAACCGTTCCCAAACAACAAACTAACTATAAAAACATATCTAACGCTACATAACAAATGTAAACAGTGAAAATAATGTCTTGCAGAAACATAACAAAATGAGATTCTTAACTCTATTATCAAGATGTTCGTCTAGATTTAGTGGTTCAGGGTTCAGGAACTGAAGTAGTCTGTTCACGATAAAAATAATAATAATAAAAACGTGTAAAGAACAAATAAGACAGCAGATTTTAACTATCGAAATAACTGGCTGCTCTTAATCTAGAGGTGGAACAACTTATAAAATGTAATACTGTATAAAAAAAGGCAGAAAATAACTAAAATCCCTTTTACTTCCTTTTAAATCCTTAATTACTCGCCGAATCTATATAAATTTCTTTGTTTGGTTGAACACAGAGAAAGATATTTGGAAGAATGCTTGTAAACAAACGGTTCTTGGGCACCATTGACTACCATAGTAGAAAACATTACTTACAATTCTGCTGAACACAAAATGAGATATTTTGAAGATTTTAGGAAAGTAAACAGTTCTAGGGCACCTTTGGCAACCATTTTAATTTTTCATACTATGGTAGTCAACCATGCCCTAGAAATGTCCACTGTGACCATTCTTCCAAATATCTTTCGTCGTGTTCAACAGAACAAAGAAATTTATACAGATTAGGAAAAACTTGAGGACATTTTTGGGTGAACTATGCCTTTAATCCAGTGGATCAGACAGCCCCCTGTATTGTGAAGCAGACTTCATGATGATGTCATAGGTCACACCCACCTCGAGCAGGTGAGCTGATCATCGAGACTGGGCTCTTGGGAGAGAACTGCTTCATCCTGCTGCTCGGAGGACCCACTTCCCCTACAACAAACACGCACACGTTTTGTGCTTTTTGCAGGTTTGGGACATAAATGCCAATCTTGACAATCTTGTGTTCAACTGACTTCATACATCTTGGATTGCATGAAGTTGGGTAAATGATGAAAGATGTTCATATTCTTTTGGTTTCTATCACAATGTTATATATACAGACATGCTCAAATTTGTTGGTACCCTTACAGCTGATTGAAATAAAGCTTCATTCCTCCTGAAGAGTGATGAAATTAAAAGCTCTTGTATCATGTATACTTGCATGCCTTTGGTATGTCATAGAATTAAGCAAAGAAGCTGTGGAAAGAGATGAATTATTGCTTATTCTACAAAGATATTCTAAAATGGCCTGGACACATTTGTTGGTACCCCTTAGAAAAGATAATACATCATTGGATTATAGTTTATACTTTAAAGTGTTTGTCCTCACCTGTCATCTGGATCCGGTGCTGATGAAGAGCTGTTCTCACTGTCTGTTACATCAGCACGGCTCTGCTTCTCTGTATCACACTGAAAATACAAGCGGAACACCGAACACACAGTTATTTACTCAATTCACACATTTACTGACCACCTCCAATAGTCATGATACAAGAGAAATATGATTCCTAATGGAAAACACATCTGACCATAGATTACATTCATATTATGGCTGATGCTTACTTTAGGAACCTGTTTTGAAGGTAAAACGCTCTCTAGAAACTTCTTGAATCTGTAAAAAGAAACAAACAAACAACATGTTTGCATTTCAACAATATCACAATTACAAACGTTCAGTATCCAAAAGCGGCAGAGTAAAAATGACCAGGCAGACTGGGATGAGAAATATGGAAACTTACTGTGATCTTGCTGCAGGCTCATCTATATAGATGTCTGTGGCCTCGGCTCGGATACGCCAGCCTCTACCGATCTGAATCAAAGCACGGAGATAAACACACGTGAACCAGCATATGTACACGTGCACGCTTGCATTCTGCAGCATTAATAAGTACTCACAGTATGTGATCCGACGTTGTGGGTGAGCTCAGGGAATTCATCGGTGTTTAATATCAGAGATGGCTGGTGTATTTGCTCCATCACCGGTGGCTCATGTTGACCCCTTTCTGAAGGATGAAGTTTAAGATTAATGTTCAGGCTGCAGTCATAACTATTGTATCTGTAGGACCTGCATGTCAGGAATTCTACAACAGATCTTCATTTGTAGCAAACAGAGATGCAGCAAATTATGTCTGTTGAATTTTTTCGATTTAAAAATGCCACGTTTAGCTTTGGGCTGAAAAAAGAAATGAAGATACTGAAAATAGGAACAGAATGAATCAGAAACAGAATATTTTATTGTCATTATACAAAAGTGCAATGGAATGATGTGCAATCCTCTTCGGTGCTAAGACAAAAACAAATCCATCCCCTGAGACATTTAAATCCTATGTGCACAAGCAAGAGAAGAACATTGCCCTGTTTCCGGGTAACCCTTGATAAATAAATAACAAAACAGCCCTGTGTGTATATATATAGTATAATATATAATTATATATTATATATATTAGTGCTGTCAATCGATTAAAAAAATTAATCGGATTAATCACACATTTTTTCTGTGATTAATCGCGATTAATCGCACACAACAATTATATTTTAAAATATACTTTTACATTTTAATAATTGCACATTTAATCTTCAAATTGATGTAGAAACAACATATTTCTTTAACAGCATCATTTTATGAAAGCTAACATTTTGATATTAGTATTGTAACTGATGTCTCTATTAAATTGATTATTTTAACATTAATTATAGCCATTCAACAGTATAATTGAGAGCTCATGTAGGAAATTGAAGGACACTTTACAGTCTTTAATGCTAAATTATAAATTAAATGCAGAAGAATTCTCATTAAAGCTATACAATCACATTGATTTCTTCTTTTATTTTGTTCTTTGATTAACATTCGTGACAGGAGTCACAGCAGCACGTTTAAGAACGTGGCCCCTTTAAGAGCTGTCTCAGTACGCAGATCTGACCGTCACCACACTCCCATTTTCACAACTCTTTGCATTCATTTAAGATTTTATTTTACACTTTGAAGTCTGTGCTTAAGAAAATGCTAGACAAAACGGGCTTTCTGACATAATCTTGTGTGGTTTTATCCATTCAAGCACGAAAGAGAACTTAACACGGATGCGCTGTCTGACAGAGATTCACCGACGCAGCCTTCAGCCCGTGACTGTTTACACCAGACTGGACCTCGCGTTGCGTTTTGCCGTGTCCCACAGTTTAGAAGCTATCTATCTTCATTGAACGCCTCAAAGCAACTGTTTCAAATCGCGCTTAAGTGGTTTAAAAGCCTGTACACGAATAAGAGCGTGATTACATAATGTAACGCTAGACAAAGGATGTCAAAACAAACGGATGCTGCGTTAATTGCGATAAATATTTTCTCACGCGTTAATTTGAAAAAATTAATCGCATGCGTTAACGCGTTAACGTTGACAGCCCTAATATATATATATATACACTGTATATATATGTCTGTGTACAAATATTAAACATTCTGTAGCAGTACTCAGCACAACCTTGACTTTTCTGAAATAAAACCTGAATAAACCTCGATGTCATATGCGGCCTCGGCCAACAAATGTGATCTCTGGAGGACGCATGCAGCCTTCGAAGACGCAGCTAGGTCATTGAGCGAAATAGTGAGCGGAGCGACACACCGCTACACTTCGCTCACATTCTCTGGTGTGAGTGGAGCGTGTTCGCGTGCGCGTCCTCCTCTTTCGTGTTCGCATGCACTCTCTTCCGATGAGCTCCATGTGTGCGCGAGAGCCCTCGGCCTCTCGTATTTAACTGTCACTTGCATTTAAAATCAAAGAAGCGTTTGTAATACAGCAACACATTGTCGAGAAAAGGCAAACAGCATATAGCCGCTCTATAATGTAGATGTACTGTATTATGATGTTGCATTTATAAATCAGGATTTAAAAAGCGGTTAAAGTGACTGCTGGTGGCATCCCGTAACAGACAGCTAACATGGCGTAAAAGACAATCACGTCTGGCGGAGGCTGATCCACAGATACTGTATGTCCTCCTGTAGACAACGGTGAAGTCCAACCAACGAGCTGTGAGAAGTAAACCAGAGGTCGCGAGAAGCGAGTGTCAACTGAGGAAAGGTAGCGCGTGCAGGTGCCTTTATGCATTTGGTTAGAGAGACTTGGTGCAATTGGATGCTTCTGCAGAGGTCAGGTACGGATGCCCTTCCCATAGGTGGATCTCGAAACGAGATGATGATAGAGAACTTAAATGACATAAGAAAGTTAAATATTAAATAAAAAAGCTCTTGCTGCAGTGACAACTTAAATCAGTCGCGTATTAACCCCTACAGTCCTTAACAATTCCATTTGAAACAAACTGTTTAAACCTACCTTGGGATTGCCATAAAAACGTTATTTTTTCCTACTCGTTCATGGAAAATTTACATGTTGACATTGTCCAGATTAAAATGTGTACAGCTGCACTAAATGCGCATTCAGAAGATGTGCACAGGAGTGCAAATGAATAGACATCTCTCCGCAACCGCGGCAAAACCTGCGCGCGCTCCGACACTAAGAAAGCGGGTCATAGCCAGTTTTGATTTTATATATCTGTTCATTTCACAACAAGATCCATTGCAGAACCCGCAGCATAACCTGGGTTTTGCAGTGCAGGCCCGTGCTCGAACGCACCAACGGAAACGTATGCCAATAATTTCTGTGTTAATGTAAATCTTTTAAATAAAACCATCCACGTCTGAAAGGCTACAAATAGATTAGGAGCCAATGATTAAATTCCTACTATAGCTATTGTATTCTTATAGATTGAGTCACTTAATTTTGCTCTTAAAATGCACCAGATTGCAGCACTTACCTTTAAAACTGGGAGAATGCCCCCGGACCCTCCTAGAGGAAAATACCTTTAGCCCCCATAGTCTCACAAAATTCTGTGGGAAACACTGATGTCAATACACTTTCCAAAGAACTTCTATAGAAGGAAACCAGTAGTTCTTTGGATAGGGCATTATTTTTCAGGACTCTAATGGCGCTTTTCCACTGCATAGTACTGCACGGTACGGCGTGGCACAGCTCACTTTTTGGGGGGTTTCCACTTGGTACAGTACCTAGTACCTAATACTTTTTTTAGTACCACCTCTGTTGAGGTTCCAAACATACTGTACAGATTCCAAAATGTGACGTGTTCACACACAGATCACTGGTTGGGCAGAGAGAATCATTACCAGCGTCATTGGATTTGCAACACATAAATACGCATTTTAATACGTAATATTGGCATTTCGCTATATGCTTCGTGACAGTAATATAGAGATTGAGACCCTTAACGCAATGCTAAATGCTACATTAGCTTACCCTCGTGCGCCGTCGAGCAAAGCAAATGACCGTTGTCTGCTCTTTGCTGTAAGACTTCCCAAACTCTCTTGTATTTTAGCAGTATTTTATGACAGAATTGCTTGGATGGGTGGGGGTGCAGTCGTATGTGTAGAGCGTATAAAGTAAGGGACTCAGCGCACATCCCTGAGGGGTGCCGGTGTTAAGGCTGAGTGCTGACTCTCTACGCGGTTACTGAGGAAATCCTTTATCCAGAGGCATGTGAGGTATGGAAGTCCCAGATTGTATAACTTTGTTACCAGTCTGTTTGGAATGATCGTGTTAAATGCTGAGCTAAAAGCTATGAAAAGAAGCCTGGCATAGCTGTCCTTCTGTTACAAGTGGGTTAGTGTTGAATGGAGGGCTAAGGCTATAGCTTCCTCTGTAGACCGGTTGACCCTCTATGCAAACTGATTCGGATCGAGTGTAGGTGAGAGTCCTACTAATGCTACTTAAATCTAAAAAGAAAAAGGTTGACATGAAGAAAAGTGTGCATACAAAACATCTTGCTGGGAAAGAGCTCATGTGTGTCTCACAGATGATGAGACGCATGAAGAATAGCATGTCTTTTTTAGTAGGCTATAGACGGTTTCATCTTAACAACATAAACACACGTTACTGGGCATGTGCACTTTTGTGACCCCAATTTAACTTTCAGTACACATTCACAAACAATAGGGCGCCTGTAGATTATTTCTGATAACAATCAAAAGAAACCAAGAAAAACTGTTACTTGGCTAAACTTGTCTCTCCAATATTTGGAATTTATTTATTTCATTATGTCAAAAAGCTTTGCGGTCCAGACGGACGCATCTTACGGTCCAGATTCCGACCTGAGTCTGCCAGTTGGCGACCCCTAGTCTATATATTTGCATGTCCACTATGTTGGATTGTAGTTGTTTCAGTCCTATTTGTAGTCATGTGTCCCCGCGCTAATTGTCTGTACCTATAAATACTGTATATATACACCTCTGTGTTTTTTAACCCTTTCCCTACAAGCACTATTAAAAGTTACCAGCCAGTGCTAACTTTTTTATATTTTTTTTAAAACTTTGTTGTCCCCAGAACATTTTCTTAAATGAACTATACAATGTAACGCTGTCGGGCGGAATCCTCGTATCTCCAAAACCATTATTTTTCAGGAAATTAAAAAAACTGCATATTTTTTGAGTTATTAAACATTGTATCGTTAAAGTTGGTATTATACCTTATATTGCTATCATATACTGTTGTGTACCAACATTAACCCTCTAAGCACCAAAGTCGCAGAATTGCGACAAGACGTCATACTTAATAAAATAGGCTGTAGATCCTAATATGGTGTAATATCTCATTTGTATCCCATACCACTACATGGCAGACATGTAGTACTTCGATTCTAGACCAAAATGACGTCATGTTCCCATTCAAAGTGTTCGAGCAAATAGCAGAGCAAGTGAGCTATCATGTGTCATTAAAGCGGAAGCAGTTCAGTTCAGGGCGTCAGAGTAAATTGTGAGATTTGTGAGAGAAAATTGCCAAATTGCTAATAAAAGGTTGTACCGCGAGGGTGTGTTGCGAATGTTATTCGCCGATTCTGACTCTGAAGGGGAATATTTGCCTTTTGGAAATCACGATCGGTCGTCTAATCACCGCGCGTCTCCCGGTACAGCTGTGCAGCGCAATGGTGCCGCCGTGCAAGGCGCGAATGTTCACGAAGCACAAACGAGCGATCATTTCGACCCTTTGCCTAACGGAGATGGGGGTGGCAGGGGTGAACGTGGTCGTAGTGTCCATAGGAGAGCTGTTGCTAGAGGTAGAGGCAGCTGATTGGGCAGATAGCTGGTCAACTGATCAAAAAATAGGCACATGCATTTTACTATGGCACAGTAATATAGTAATAATTTTACTATAGTTACTAATAGTTTTACTGTTGATTTCCTCTTTTCCTGATCATTTGGAATAAGGATCAAAGAGTAAAAAAAACATGCAAATAAGTTCAAACATCAATTCAATATCTACTATTTCCTGAATATTATGAAATTCAATTTGGCCGCCCCGGATGACTCATAATATGCTAATTAGATGAGTATATTTACACCCACATAAACTTTTGGTCATCCCAACATTTTTCTAATTTACAGAAGATCTCTATCTTTAAGTCCTTTCAAGCCACAAGCTTTTGAAATCTTGATGTCAAAATCCAGCATGTTTCCAAAAAACCCTGGCGCCTAAAGGGTTAAACAACATTTCCCCAAAACCATGTTTAATCGGAGATACAAGGTTTATACTTGGGAGCAGGGAGATACGAGATTACGCTGTCATTGATAAGAATGGTACGGACACAGACGTCGCTGCTGCCAGCAGTGTTCATCAAAGTCTGCGGTCGCGTTGAGCCTTTTGACAAAAGACGAGGCTTTAAGAGCTAATGAAAGCTAATGATTGTGGTTACATACATCTTCCTAAACTCTATTTTAAACGTTAGAGCTATGAGTGATGCAATACCAAAATAAAACGTTAAACAGGCTGTCTAATATAGGCGGAAATTAATCTGCACGCAAATAAAGTCGGCGGTCGCGTTGAGCCTCTTGACAAGAGAAAAGGCTTCAATCGTTAACCAAAGCTAACGACTGTGGTTACATACATCTTCCTAAACTCTATTTTAAAGGTTTAAGAACTATAAGTGATGTAATACAAAAAACGATGAGCTGACTAGGCTGTCTAATAGGCGGAAATTAGCCGAATCTGCTCGCAAACTTACCTTCGTGGCTCACGGGCTTCCTTCTGCACCGAAGCATTACAGCTATCGATTTTTAACAAAACAGACCTACTCAAATGTATCTAACCTAACTATTTTCACTCGTTATTGTCTAAAAAACTTTCAATCAGGAGACGTAATGCCGAGAAGCTCCGCGGAGTGAAGAAGAGGTGGAGTTACGAGACTTCTCAGACAGTTGAAGTGTCCAATGGAGTTAAGAGATTTGCTCTCAAGCTATTTTCAACACTTTAGATTGGTTAATAATTTGTAAAAATAACAGACCCACATGGGGACTGACCAATAGCATCGATTTGTGAAAAAATATGAAATTGACCAAATTTGGACATAGGAGGTTTCCGCCCGACAGCGACGATATGAAATACATGTATCAAAAATAGGGCTGTCACGATTATGAAATTTGATTGACGATTAATTGTCTAATAAATCATTGCGATTATGGCGATTAATTGTCTGTTTTAGGGCTTTGGCGATTATGACGATTAATTGTCTGTTTTTGAGCTTTGACATTTAATTCTCATTCATTTTTGATTCAGCGATTGAAACGACCATATTGTTCTGAATACAAGACTATGTTTTTTTCTTGGAAATACATCGAAAAAATTGGGTCATCATATATTTAAGGTTTAGGCTTTTACCTGTCAATAATACAACCCCAAAACTTGTAAATGAAGTAAATTGATCAGGTGTGAATTGAAGCCACCATTAAAATTTGATTTCAAATTTTTTCTCACTTGCAAGACTACAGTAAAATTTTACTTGTGTGTTAATGAAATTTTGGTAGACTGGTTTTCACACTGAGATTTGCTTAAATAATATTAAATTGTACTGCAGGTAATTTGTATATGTTTTAGTTTTTTTTTAAGTGATTGTGTTGTGGTGGTACATTTTACAAGTATTACCATGCTTTAGTAACAATATATACACTAAAATATGCAATATGCAGATGCACTACAGCTCCCCCTAGTGTCTTCTATAGAGATGTGCGATAATTGCGATGATCTGAAATCATCACAATGAGGTCAAACAATCGCGATGAGACGATTATTTAATAATCGTGACAGCCCTAATCAAAAACACCCCCTACTGACTAACCTTGGAATAAATGTAAAGTTTGAAAGAGGTGTCAGTGGTCGGGAAGCATTGTGTTATACAAGTGATGGAAAATTCTCCATTCAAAAAAATTTTTCTATTTTGTGAAACATACAGCACTTCCAACTTCAACATTCATCTCCATCAACTGTGTTAGACAAGTTTGTTTTCACATCGAAAGCAACACAAACTGGAGTCGACATGGAGAGTTCAAATTCAGAACACAGATTTGAAATCATCCAAACCGAACTGAATTACTGACCTGTCTGTGGTCCTTCTTTCTTCTCTTTCCTGGCGAAGATATCTGCCGGTGGAGCTTTGACCGGGCAGCAGCCTTTCATCTCTAAGAGCTGATGTGGACTGGAGTAGATGTCCCATGCCAGACGGACAGGTACACGGTCTCCGTCCCCTTCCACGCTGCTGTACGTTTCATTCCAGAAACATGCAAACTTCTTCACCACCAGCTCATGGTTCACACAGATCTGCAGAACAGAACATGACTGCAGTTCAACACTATTACATCAAATACATTTCAATGCTGGGAAGCAGCGATATGATCGAAATGTTATACGTCACAGTAATAGCTTAAACTCTTGACAAAAAAAAAAGTGAAATAGAGAAACGTCTTGTGTCGAGCCTAGTAAGGACGGGTGGTTATGTTTGAATATGGGAAACATAATGTCATGTGAACAGTGTGTACCTTTGTGTTGTTAATAGTCAGATAGAGTTCAACAGAAGAGCAGTCGGCATTCGTATCACATAGAACGGCTTCCACCAGTGTGGACACTGAAACAAACAGAACATCACATGATATATGGGTCACAAACGCTGCTGAAGAGAATCATCGCACACACTTACCTTGTAGAAGGTTGTGCAGGTATTTTGTGGCAGAGCTGTCCCACGCTGAAGATGGACTAAGACAGAAAAAAAACGATGTCTGAATATATTAACGTAAGGATGTACAAAACAGTCGATTAGCCATCTGACCACTGCCTGAACAGCCACAACTGAATAGTAACATCAACATTTGTGCAGCACTGCTACTAAAAGGATACACAATAACAAGTGCTGCTTACAGAATGGCTATAATTAATGTTACAATTAATAAAAATAATAATCAATTTAATAGAGACATCAGTTGCAGTAGTAATATCAGAATGTTGGCTTTCATTCATAAAATGATGCTGCTAAATAAATCAGCTGTTTTTACATAAATTTGTAGATTAAATGTGAAATTATCAAAATGCAAAAGTATATTTAAAAACATTAATAATTAATCTGATTATATTTTTTAATCGATTGACAGCACTAATAGACTTGTTCTCTAGCAACCCACTGTGAGAGCGGCTGTTTATTTGCCGTGACAGGTGTCTTGAAGCAGGCTCAGTGGTGACTTACACGAGCTGAGCCGTCTCATTGGAGATGGACACTTGTAGCGTCAAAGGACGGATTCCAGCCAGTTTAAAGCGTCTCACCCTGAAGGGAAGCTGCAGGAATTTCTCAAGAGGAGTTCTCGCACTGCGACATACAACACAGTTCATGTAGTTTGCATTGTGACATTACATTTACATTTTCAACAATGACGCTGCAGGTGAGCCATCTCTTCATTTAAATGTAGATTTAAAACGAACTAAAATTATGAAAATAAAACTTTAATATGACCTCTCATCGTTTCTATTGCAGATGTATAGCATACTCAAATGTAGGAAATGTTTCATACTCGTCTGTTTGGATGTTGATGTGATCTCCATAGTCTACTAAGAAGCACATGGCCTGGCTGCCCGCTGTTCCCTGAAAGAGCGACTCCACCACGGCCCGACACCAACTCTTCAGAACCGGGCTGAACACCACACACACCTGCCACAGAAAACATACATGTAAAGCGATGCTCTTAGAACCCTAAACTGAGTAAAAACTGTAAACAAAATGTACAGATTATTCATCAGAAATCAGAAATGTACCAGTCCCTCCTTGAGTTCAGCAGGCTTTAATTTCTGTACATCCAGGTCAAACTCATGGTAGAAGAGGTTCATTTTAACCCTCAGGTTGTCGTATTCCTCTGGACTGTCTGGATGGATGCCAGGCCCTTTCAGAACCCGACCCCAAAGACATCCAGGATCTTCAATCTGATGCACAAACAATAGCGAATAATCTCAGTTTTGACTCCTAATCAGAAGCATCATAAATTCATTGTATTGAAAAACAATTTTAGCACTGACAACAATCTCAAAAATTGTACTATTGTATTAAATATTTAAACTCGTCTAAACAAAAGAAAGCTATATCTAGGGATGGGCGATATGACCCTAGAACTCTATCGCGATATTTTCTGGTATTTGTGGCGATAATGATACAAATGACGATATAACTATAACACCACCCACCGCTGTTTTTTGCTACAAGTGATAGAAGTAGCTGCATGTAGTCTAGAACCTCGGAAACACAAACATTAATCAAAATAGGGGTAAATTGGGGTAAAACTTACCCCAAATCAAGAAGGCTCCTAAAATATACTTACATTCACGAGTTCGCCTTGGAGATAATAAGGTGGGACCGATAGTATGCGTATTTGGCGTGCTGTCCCGGGGCGAGGGCTCCGAGCTTGGTGTTTCTCCCCGAACTCGGAGCACCTGCCCCTTGACCGGGGAGAGGGCCCCGGGCCCGGTGTGTGCCCGAACCCGGAGCATACCCCCAGCGCTGAGGTGAAACGGCCTAGTGGTGTGGAGTCGGGGGTGAGGAGGGATGTTGCGAGACATTCGGGAGAACGGAGGCAAAACGGCTTGACTATTCATAGGGCTGATAGCTGTGATTGCTAATCGATAGCCAGCCGAGTTAGTTATCTGCACATGCTCCTCCCGAATCTTGTTAATAAAACATCATGTATTTTTTGTAAATATAATGGTTAATGAAAGAAACAATCAAATAAACTAAAACTCCACAGACACATCATGTCATACCTAAACTGTAAATAGCCTATTGTTGGGTGGAAACGATCGCATCACGCTATCAATCACTCTCTCCTGAACTGTGTGAACCTTCTCTTCTCACAGAAACATATCTGTAGGACTCGCGCAACAGAAAGACAACAGAAAATGCGGATAAAATAAATCTAATAAAATAATCTACGCTGTCATACGCTCATAAACGTATATAAAATAACGTAATACAAACTCGCATTTTGTACTGGATGTAAACAGGCAGCAGTCGCTGCACATGTGGGCGCGAGCTGCGCACGGGATGCTCCGTTCATGCCTCCTGTATATAACAGGCAAGAAATCATATTAAACTAATGTGTGCAATGCGCACGCGCACATAACATCTAACAAATGTTTAAATAAAGACTTTAACCTAAACTAAATGTTGTTGACTATCAACAAATGCTTAACAAACGAATGAAATAAAACGAAAGTGAAACTTAACATTAACTCGAATGCATCTACAGAGCCATCCTTCACGAGAGTTAGAGCTCCTCTTTTAGTGCAAACTTTTTCTGAGCTTCATGTCCGCCCTCCGCTATAGGCCTATGAGCTGTGAATGGGTTTATCGTTTATGTCGCGGGAAGACTAATTCCAATCGTGGCGAGAATTTCTACTCGTATATCGCAATCGATAAAATATCGCCCATCCCCAGCTATATCTATATTTTTTTATACTGGCAATTAATTTTTCACTAAACTTTACAGTATTATAGAAACATTATAGAAACAAGTAGTGCCTACCTTGATTATCTGTATCTCCAACATTTCTTTGTTTTCCACTGGAAAACCTGCAAAACAGCATTAATACTTTTATATATTAAAATAGGGGACTTCCCCAATCGACTGCACATTCTCCCAAAATCACAGAATATCATCACAGATAATGTTAGCAATCATCAATTTTAACTGTAGAATTAAACTAGTTAAAGGAATAGTTCACCCAAAAATGTAAATGTTGTCATTTTTACTCACCCCCATGACGTTCTACACATTTTAAAGGGATGCTTCACCAAAAAATGAAAATTCTGTCATCATTTACTCACCTTCAAATCTGTATAAATGTCTTTGCTCTGATGAACACAGAGAAAGATATTTGGAAGAATGCTTATAACCAAATTTTGCCCCCCATTGACTTACATAGCAGGAAAAAATACAATGGTAGTCAAAGGTGCCCCAGAACTGTTTGCCGTCCTACATTCTTCAAAATGTCTTCTTTTGTGTTCAACAGAACAAAAAAATTATAAAGTAAATTTTTCTACTATGGGAGTCAATGGGGCTTTTACTTGTGTTATTATAAGTTGCACACGCATGTATAAGACAAGTAAAATTGCAAAAATTAAAGTGTCGGAACAAAAGATGCATTCTATCTAAAAGCGAATGCTTTGAACCGAATGCAGACCTGCCTGAAACGCCTCGTGTAACCACACCCCCACAAATCTACATCAGTTCGTGGTATGATTTGACTAAGACCGCCCAAATGTATACGCAAGTAAGGTGGGCGTACCTGTCAGTACAATTGCTTTGGAACCTGATGTTCCAAATATGGTAAGAATAAGGTTGGGCATCGTTTCAAATTTATCGACTCCGATTCCAAATTTGATTCTGCTTATCGATTCCGATTCCTAACGATTCTTAGTTTCGATTCCAAAGCGGTGAAAAAGCAATAAAAGTCAAGCAAAAATATTTATTTTGTGCCATTAGTTACAGCTGAACATGCAAAAAAGTGTCCTGTGTGAGCCTTCCTTTCGAAGCGAGGGAGAAGGGGGTCTCACGTGTAGCATCATGTGCCGGTGTTCTGTCGAACTGTCCTACCCTGTCAGATTTTCCTACCACAGGGCAAAACTTAATACAGTATAATCTAAGGATGATTATAGGTAGGATGATTTTACAATGCAAAATACCCTGTCAGATAGTCCTACCAGTTTAAAATAAACACATAAAATAAGTGTAAAGTGTAAATACCTTGTCAGATTTCCCTACCAGCATAAAATAAACATGTAGGATTAATTTACAGCGCAATACCCAATCATATTGTACTACCAGTATTAAATAAATATGTAGAATGATCTAACAACGGAAATACACTATCAGATTCCCGTAGCAGTATAAAATAAACAGGTAGGATGATTTTATTGCGTAAAAAAATCTGTAACATTGATGTGTGCATGGCTCCGGCGTTGTCCCCGCACTAGTGTCATCGGCGGCTAATGAAGAGCACTTGGAGTCGGCAGTGTGGGCACTCAGGATGCGCAACGCATCAAAAGCGGTGCATTCTTGTAGATTAACTATATTGCTGGTGACTCCCGTCTTGCAACATAATAGTTTGTCAAAATAATTACACTTAGCTTTGTCTTTGACTTCCACGGTCCGTGGAAGTCAACCGTGACTTCCACGGTCCATCGTGTGAACTGACTTTTAGTATTCGAGCAGAAGGTCCTCGCAGATGGCTATGTCAGGTCAGGTGACTCAGGTCTTGACAGATGACGTGAAAATTATGTGACCGTGCGGTCCGGAATCGTTAAGTGGAATCAAACATTTTTTTTTTAAAGGATCCGATTCCTTTCTTATGGATCCGATTCCAGAATTGGAACTGAATTTCGATTCCCAACCCTAGGTAAGAGGCGTTACATTTCCGTCACACGCTTGCAGTATTCGACCAATCACTATGCACTGGTTAAATGGCCAATCATAGCACACCTCGCTTTTCAGAGCAATGAGCTTTGTAAAAAATCTGTGCGTTTCAGAGAGGCGGGGCAAAGAGGAGATACAAACATGCACGGTATGTGGAAAACACAGTGTTTTTAAACCTTAAATCATGTATACACATTGCATTACATCTAAAACAAACATTAATATTCATTTTAGCTGTGTCATATGACCCCTTTAAGTCATTTTCAGCACATTAGTAAACCCACTGTATGCAGTGAGGAAAGTGTGCCTCGCTCTCAAGCACTTTTAGCCGCCATGTTGCTTTTTTTGGTGCCTTTGCCATGGTGAATCGTAGTATCGGAGCTCCATTGATCATGGCTTGTATTAGTCGTGAGTTGATAGAACTAACTCAAATAAGCTGTTCTGAAACCAAAAACTCAAAGTTTCGCATCTCTGTGTAAATCAACTCAGAGTCCACATTTTAACTCGGTGTTGGTTGAACCTCCTTATTGAAACGGTCCCCTGGAAACCTCTCGGATGTTATCGGAAATATCATTATTTGTGTTCCGAATATGCTGGGAGGTCTTAAAATGTGTAGAACATGACAAAATTTAGATTTTTGGGTGAACTATCCCTTTAATTTTGAACTTTTTTGCACCATTTTAGTCTTCCGGGATTAAAATCTACGTTGTGTCATGTTAAGCGACCAATCACAATTCACTTGTTTCCAGGTGGACGGATTAAGAACATAACTCGCAATGTCTCCTGGAAATGCTAACGTGACACACACACACATCTTCTGGAAATGCGGTAGAATTCATCAGATGGACTTCAGAAGTCCTTAAGTTTTCTTTCCAGATCTGTGTGTGCCATATGCATCTGACGTTCAGACCAATCTGCTTTAACATTTTATGTGTCATTTTGCACGGCTAAAACGAATATTATTGTTTGTTTTAGATGTAACGCAATGTGTATACACCATTTAAAGTTTAAAAAACTTTGTATTTTCCACATACCGTGCATGTTTGTATCTCCTCTTTGTCCCGCCTCTCTGAAACGCGCTGATTTTTTTACAAAGCTCATGGCTCTGAAAAGTGAGGTGGGCTATGATTGGCCAGTTCACCAGTGCATAGTGATTGGTCAAATACTGCAAGCATTTCATGGAAATGTAACGCCTCTTACCATATTCGGAACATCAGGTTCCAAAGCAATTGTACTGACAGACGATACAATGAGATTTACAATTACTCCCACCTTAACTACGTGTAGATTTGGGCGGTCTTAGTCAAATCATGTTACGAAGTTACGAAGATTCGCCGGGGTGTGGTTACACGAGGCGTTTCAGGCAGGTCTGGTTGAGCATTCACTTTTAGATAGAATGCATCTTTTGTTCCCACACTTTCATTTGTGCCATTTTACGTGTCTAATACATGCATGGGCAACTTATAACACACCAAAGACACAGAACAACATGTACTTCCGCCATTTGACCCCTTTAAGCAAAAATGTGTGCCTTCTATCACTTGTCACATTTCAAAAGTTTCTAAGACATGCCAAAATAAAGTTGAAATAAAAGGTGTTTTTTAGAAAAGAAATTGCCAGGGCAGTCTGCAAAGTTGCTACAGTAAGTCTAAAGTCTAAACTAAATCTAAACTAAGTTTTCCGTTTCAGAAAACCATGAACATGGACTTGTGTTGGCAAGGTCTTTCTATTTCATCTCATTCGTATGCTTCTGACATAAACATAAACTTCAATTTCCAAAGCTGTACTTTACATGATTCAAATTATGTATAATGCTTATTCCTGGAATACAAAATATTCTCCAGTTTAATGTAAGCTTTAATAAAAATATACTAAACTTTATAGCAAGCGATTTTAAGATCTTTGGAGGGAAACACGGTAAAAAATGTATGTGGTCGAATTCAATGACATTAGTTACAGTGCAATGTAATACTTTTATTTATTTATGCAGACAATGTCAGGGCTCTCAAGTTTTGAACTGAGTTCAGAGTGAGATTTTGGCGGCGGTGGGGGTTTGGGTGGGGACGGGGGTCTGATCTGAAAAATGTGACACATAAATTTGTACAAATAAAAAAAATATTTATTTAATTCATAATTTCTTAGTGTAGGTTTGTGTGTGTGTGTGTGTGTGTGTGTGTGAGAGAGAGAGATAATGGTTAGTGTTGTTTAGTGTTGTTTGTAGGTGTTGGTAGCATGTTTTGAGGCCTTCAGCACAGGGGTTGGTGGCTCCCACTTGAAACACTGTGGTTCCAGGCCAGCCATTTTCACTGTCATGATGGATGACAGAGTTCCATCCAGTGCCAAGTTGTTCCTGGTTTTGGTTTTATTTAGTCCAACCATGGAGAAAACCCTCTCAGCGTCTGCATTTGAATAAGGGAGCACTAACACTAATGCAGCTATTTTAGAAAGCCTCCCAAACTGGCTGCCAACATGCCTGCTTATGTCCCTCACGCCTTGATGGGCACAGGAGTTCTCTTGTCTAAAGACTGAGCACCAGTAGAAGGAGCTGATGGTTCCCATTGTGATGTATGGCCATCGGGTTGACCACTCCTTCTTAAAGAAACACCTATAGGTGGCTGCTCTACTTAATCCTCTCTTTTTCCCTGTTTCCAGTGAGTTCTCCACTGTCTCCTCTATGGTGTCCTCCACAGTCTCTTCCATGACTCATCCTCTACTGACACCCTAGCTGTCTCCTCTACTGCCTCATCTACTGTCTTCTCCACAGTCTCCTTCTCTGACCTGGCCACCCTTTTAGGGAGCTGATCCTTTAGAGCGAAGCATGAAAGAATGCTCATTTGCCTCTTCCCTGACATCTTTGAAATAGACAAATGTAATATTTAATACTATACATTGTCTGGATAAAATATAATGAAATAGCCTTGGCCAAAGGTTTTCACAGTGTGAAATGTGTATAATAGTTTTTTCTTTCCTTTTTCTTTCCTTCTGAATCAGAACTAATACTAAACAAGTGTCAGAATAGCTGCTGAAATAAGCAGGGATGAACACATGGTGTAGTTGCAGCTAGCAAAGGGATTCACTGTTAAAGCTGACTGTATACTGTTTAAGATATATATTTTCAATTACTGAAAAGTTTTTATGTTAATTAAAATGTCACTATGACAATGTGGACATGTGAAGATTGACAACATTTAACTACAAACACATTATGTTGAAAACTAGGAAAAATGAGTGCAGATACTTACTGGGTGTGCTGCAGATGTTTTAACCTCTCCACTGAGGAAAGGCAGAATGGGGGAGGGGATGTCACTGAGGACATCAGACAATTTCTTAAAGGGGCGATTAACCCAAAATGACAGGGTAGACAGCAATTACAGGGACGCATGCAAAAAGCTTAATATTATTATGAAAATAGAATATAAATTATCCAAATTATTTGTTTTATTAAATACATTGTTGAGGACAATAAGAACATTCAAAAATATTTTAATTTTGTGCAATGTTTCCACTTTTTACACTCACTGAAGTTAGCTTAGCAGTGTGAGGGACATGCCAAAATCACATACATCGAATCAAAGAAAATGGTATAAAATGATAAAACACATTTTAAGAATCTTCTTATTGCAGTTGTATGTGTGTAAATATTAGGACATTTATAATAAAACCTCAAAATGTCATTATTTTACATTATGTTCACGATGGCTCAGTGTTTCTGATGACACCAAAAGGCAATTTATAGCGATAATGATCCATCTGAATTAATGTCGTGTTGAGCGAGCCTGTGAATCACAGAATGTGTCGTTGGAATCAGAATGTAAACGTTGTTGTTGCGTGAATATCTAAATCTTACCCGGATACAGCAATGCTATTTTCTGATTGGCTGTTCGGTAGCTATTTTTTTATTTGATTAGCTGGTGCGTGGCAGGGCCTTCTGAACTCTATGGGGAACTCACTTGATTCTTCTAATAGCGGCGCAACTTGGTGGGCGTTATCCCGGAAATTTCTCTGCGTGAGAAATACAAGGTCTGGCGTGTGAGCGGGTTGAAATGAGACTTGAGAGCCCTGCAATGTTAATTTCTACATTTAATACATTTCAGGTTTTTACAGTTGTATAAAATAAGTAAATAGTAAATAAGTAAGTTCATAGTACCTAATGCAGTAATTCACGTTAATGAATTAAAGCTTGTTAGAACAATCACTGTATCAGTTTGTGGTTTCTAATTTGCTGAGTGCACGTGTAAAAACACGTGAGCTGGGAAAGTCAGAACAGCTGGAGGTGTGTCAACTAATAAGAAAACGTAATTAGTCAATGATCTGCCAGCACTAAACAAAATAAATTATCATATATAACGATCTAATGGTTCGTTAAAAACAGTACAGATAAGCGTTAAATGACTCAAATCTGCGGCGGAAGTAACTTCACGATGCGGTGACGCAGTTTCCGATTCTTGTGAAAAGCCCCGTGGGGGAAAACGTTAATCTGTTCCATTAATAACATCATTGTATATTGTATGTATTTCAAATAGTATAATAATGCGATCTGCGGAGAAAACAAAGCAGTTGCAGAAAAATAACGTTACAACCTTAGATAATACTTCATTTAAAGTGTTTTTAAAAGTGATATAAGGACACAATAATGCTGATCGGTTGGCTATTATTTTGGGTATTTTCTGAATGTCTGTCAACTTAAGCTGCAAAGTTTCGAAGAAACGTAAATACATTAATACTTAACAAAATCGCATTTTACGCCTGCAATACGCTTCATAACACCATAGCAGGTCGTTTATTGTGTGACATAGTGTGTTAATCTCGGGAGTGTCGTGTAATATTTACGATCGCGTGTATATAAAACAGGAAAATCGAGATTCTTACCTCCAGTCACTGATGAGAGATGCGCTGTCCACCTGCGTGCACGTGCACGTGCACGTGACGTCATCGATCAATCAGCCAGAGATTCACGTGCTGCCCAAAGATGTTTCAGTTTTACTGAACATATTATCTTTGTATTTTTCTATTGACATTAAAAAAAAGATGATTTACTGATTGTATTTAATGATGCTTTTGTTTTAAATGTAAATTTATCTCTTAAGTATTAAACAACTGGACGTTTTTCCAAATCATGGTTTTGTCATGTTTATTGTGGTGATACCATGGTAAATTTTGGTTACTGTGGAAAATAATCATTTGACTCATTCAGGTTATATTTACAATACAACTAGCTTATTATGATTGCTTTATTATGATTTTAAAACACAGTGTTCATAATAAAATAGACTATTCCTGTGGCATTAATGTTATTTGTTCGTTGCGATTACAACCCTTTATTATTTATATTATTTTTGTACATCTGTGAATTGTATTAAGCGTTTGTGAAACGTATTTTATGAGAATATAATTTTATTTTACGCACGTGAATTGTTTTTTTTTGTGAATGTATACAGTATATATAATTTGTGCACGTGAATTAATTTTTATGCATGTGAAACTGGCTACGCAAGTGTACATCGTGTTTTATGTGTGAATAATTAATGTGATCAAAATCGGTGGTAATACACAATACATTTTTGAGAGACAAGAATACAAATTTATTCGAATTTTCTACAATGGCTAATGAAAAACAACAGCAGCTTTAAAAAATAGGCAGCAAACTGTTTGAGGCCATTTTTGATCCATTAGAAAGTGAAAAACAGGAGTTTTTGAGGTCTCTGTGAAAGTGAACGCTGTTTATGGAAGGCGTGGAGTTATGTTGTGTTCTCTAGCTCCCTCTGTAGGTGTTGTATGAGTATCTGCTGAGGAGCAGTGGCAGATGTAACTTCTGCTCAGCATCAGTAATAGTGAAGACTATCTAAATGAAAAAGAAACAAACGTTTATAGTCTGTTATTACAATCCTCTACACCACGAATACACTACGAGTCGTTCTTACATACCTCAACATATGGATAAAAACTGCCCTGTCCCAAACTCTCCCAGTACTGGCCCGTCTCAAACCTCATCTTGTAGGTTCCTGGAGTGAAGCCATCACTGGTTATTAATCCTGGACAGCGTCCATCTTCATTTGTGGTGCTGAAATAATCAACAGCACTTGATTATAAAATATCCTGTTATTAGAGCAAGTTGAGCAACTGCATACAGCAGGTGTTGTTATTGGTCTTAGTGCATGATGGATTTATGAAAATAATTGTTGTACGCACCCAACAGTGATGAGGTTCCAGAGGGTCATGTGAGGGTCCAAGCGGTGCAGACTGATGGGCATTCGGACAGCAGGGAGCCCATCCCCAGTGTTTAATACATGAGTCGTGAGCGGACTGCTGTTATTCAATGGACTCATAGCTGTAAACTAGTAAACCTAGTGTGAAAAAACAAAAAATGAACAAAAATGATAAACTCATGGACAAATGGAAAAATATATAAGCGCAGAAAAAAAATCATTTAATCAGCATTTAGATGTATTGTGGCCATTCCAGTCCAGTGTCTGTTGAATGTCAACAAAACAACAAGTCGGGGGTGACATAAAGTCATCCATCAGCAATGTGAAAGACTGACAGCATAACAAGACACATGAAAACTGCGATTGGAACTTTTCCTAAATACATGTACAAATATTTCTGTTGAATATGAACTTGTTTTCTTTTCAAAGAAATACAGAGCATCATTTCTGTTATTTTGACCTGTGTCTCCCTCCGGTGTTCAATTTCTGCAAATAAATGCAAACAGAAGCAATGTTTGTATTGGAAATTTGGGAGAAATGCTGTTAGTAGTTCACAGAAAGAAACAAAAGTGATCATTTTATCTAAACACATACCCATAAAGGAAGAGTTTGGTTCCAAAATGAGATGACTCCATTTAAAAAAAATGTTTTTTATTATGTTATCACGTTTTTATTGTGTTTAATTGTGTTAGTTGTATTTTTTTTAGTTATTATGGCTTAAATCAAAACAAAGCAACTGCAGTTTGATTGATATGAATTGGAATGCACAATAAAAAACATGATTTTAGAAAAAATCTCATTTTGTAACCAAACTCTTCAAATATTAAATTCAGAAAACCTGAAAACAATTTAGCAATGTCTCTGTTTTTGTCTGCGGCTGTATGTATACTACAATATTGTTGTTATACTTTGTAAGTGAATATATGAGCTCTTACCTGTTATGTAGTCTGTATCATCTGACCGTGTTCAGACATATAAATACGGCTATCTTGACTCACTGTTTGTGAATCAATGAGTTAATCAACAAAAACAAAGTAGTGTAAACATGCAGGGTCAATATTTGAGCAAAAATGTGTTTCTCATGTTGCAACATCCCGTGTGCTCATTTGATATAAAGTAGGCTACTGTAAGGAAGATTAATCTGAATGTAAAATCATACCTTGACGTTTAAAGATCCTGTTAGAGAACTGTTAGAGATGGACTTTGAGCTGTGGTTTTGTTTGGTTTAGTTCAGTGGTTTAATAAGTGAAGACCACAAGCAATGCTGCAGCAGGGTTAACTCTATTCAAAACATTTTATTCTGAATCAATAAATGCACAATGTCTTTATTTTGCAATGAATTAATGCAACAAAACAATGCAAGCAAATCAACGTGGCATTCCATGATACAGTATGTATTACAAGAAAAAGTAAATAAATAACTAAGAAACATACAAACAAAGCAGAAATCAATTTGACCATTTTATGTATTACACTATGACATTTTCTTTCAGAAGTATTTATATAAATAACAAATTAAATTAACAAGTAAAAAATACTAAATATTTATATTTTTTAATACACATTTCCGTGATCAAACATTATTTTTGAATTATTGGGTGAAATACTGTAGGTCTTCAAGACCCATTTAGACATTCGTCTAAACTATAACGTGTGTTTTTGTGGGATATCACATATTGCTGTGTGTGAGCACATTCTATATTATCTTGATCTAATATAGTATCTTCATTGATATGCTGTAAAAACATTAAATGTGTTGAAATGACCTGCTATATCATTAGTCACTTTTGTTTTGCTGGAAAACCGGATTCAAACACTTCAAGCTCAATTCAATGATCAAAAGATTCTTATAAAATCAGTCCAGCATTTAACAGCTGAACTCATATGAATATATACGGAAATCTTTCAGCTCTGCGTTCATGTTGAGTTTAATTTCAGCAGATGATAGATGATGTGGAAATGCTCCATCTCATCCTGTATTTCCCGTCTTCCATCTCCTCGCTTTGCTGTTTAGTATTTCTTGAAACATCTTGTTTGTGAGTTTACAATCTGTCAGAAACAGCAACAACATATTTAGTATTGGAAAGAGCTGCATCCTATAGGTGTTATTTATTTAGAACAGTGGTTCTCAACCTTTTCATGGAGGCGCCCCCCAATCTGTACATTGAGGATAGATAAGATAATGTCATGGCTCTGCTTCCTTAGTCATGTTTTTCTTGGTCCTGTAGCAGAGTCATGGCAAAGCCTTAGGTTATATGTGAGAAAGCCATGAGATGTTTGTTTTTTGACATCTCATGTGTTTTCTCAGGTCTTGTCATTGGCCCCGCCCCTCTCGTTTCCTTGTTAACTTTCCCTGAGTGTTTCATTACCCACACCTGCCCCTTGCTAATTATCCTTTGTCTGTCTCCCTATATAATACCCTCATGTTTCATGGTGCGGCCGGTGTCCAGTCCGGTGGTGCAGCCGGCGTCCAGTCCGGTGGTGCTGCCGATGTCCTGTCCAGTGTCCAGTCCGGTGCAGCCGGCATCCAGCCCGGTGCAACCGGCGTCCAGTCTTTTGTCCAGTCTTTTGTCCAGTCATGTGTCCAGGCCGGTGATCCAGCCGGCGTCCAGTCCGGTGATCCAGCCGGCGTCCAGTCCGGTGATCCAGCTGGCGTCCAGTCCGGTGGTCCAGCCGGCATCCAGTCCGGTGATCCAGCCGGCGTCCAGTCCGATGTCCAGTCCGGTGTCCAGTCCGGCGCCCCAGCCGGCCTTCCAGCCGGCATCAAGCCCTGCCCAGACGGCCTTCCAGCCGGCGTCAAGCCCTGCCCAGCCGGCCTTCCAGCCGGCGTCAAGCCCTGCCCAGCCGGCCTTCCAGCCGGCGTCAAGCCCTGCCCAGCCGGCCTTCCTGCCGGCGTCAAGCCCTGCCCAGCCGGCGTCAAGCCCTGCCCAGCCGGCCTTCCAGCCGGTCCCCAGTCCGACAGCCAGGTCGGGCCCCGGGAAACTCCCAGGGCCAAAGACTGTTCCCACCAGGACTCCCCTTAAGTCCCCCAGGACTCCGCACCCTCGAGCGCAGCCAGGGACTGGGACTTCTCCCCACCCCCATGGACTGCCCCCTATGGGCCCTTGTTTGAGCCCACCCCCCCTCCCATGTTTGTTATTTTTGATGTCCCACCCTAGTCCTGTTGTTATTGTGACTTGTCTGCCCTTGATTTTGTTTTCTTTGTTTTGCCTTGTCCTGTCTGTCTCCCAGTCTGCCTTGTCTTGTCCGTCTACCCCTTGGTGAGCACCTGGAGGTGCTCATTAAAGGGGGGGCTTCTGTCATGGCTCTGCTTCCTTATTCATGTTTTTCTTGGTCCTGTAGCAGAGTCATGGCAAAGCCTTAGGTTATATGTGAGAAAGCCATGAGATGTTTGTTTTTTGACATCTCATGTGTTTTCTCAGGTCTTGTCATTGGCCCCGCCCCTCTCGTTTCCTGTATTGTCTCCCTCTTGTGTCTTATGTTCTACACCTGCCCTTGCTCGTTATCCCTCGTTTGTCTTCCCTATTTATACCCTCATGTTCCTTTGTCCTGTGCTCGTGTATTACGTTTGTTGTGCGTGCTCTGTGGTTGTGAGCGTTGGATGTATCCTGTTCCTGGTTCTATTGTCGTGTCGTTGCCCGTGTGCCTGTTCAATTGCCTTGTCCGTGTAATGTGAGTGTTGTGTTTTAGTCTTAGTCACCCTGCCGTGTTTTTTTTGTAAGACGTTGTGTCGTGCCTTGTTTTGTTAGTTTGTTTTTGCCCCCCCCGTGGGAAGTGTTTTGTTTCAGTTTTTATTTTAGTTATAGTTCTGGTTGTCCCCATTGTGGGTGTTGTTTTCTCGTTTCGTGTATTAAAGTCTTGTGTTTAACCCCTTCACGTCTGCCTGCGCTTGGGTTCTTCTCTCCACGCACCTCCCTGACAGATAATGCGTAAAATATGTTAGATATAGTTTATATATATATATATATATAAAGAAGCAAAAAATACCTGCATATGACAGATTGATCTCAAGAGATCAGATTATAAATGTAATTTAGAAACCATCAGAAAAATGAATAGTTTAATGTGAACCATTAGCTTTTGCATTAAAACCATTACAAAATTGTAGCGTTTTGGACATCGTTCCAAAAGGATTAATCTGCCAGATCATGAGAAGATTGCGCGTTTCATTCATTTTAACACGAGCGAGGGTTTATTCGCAATTTACAGTGCCATTCCACTATTATTGGCACCCTTGGTAAATATGAGCAAAGAAGGCTGTAAAAATAAATCTGCATTGTTTCTCCTTTTGATCTTTTATTAAAAAAAATCTACAATATTCCAACATTTCATTAAACTAAAAATATTTAAAGTGGGGAGAATATAACATTATGAAAAAAAATATGTTATCTTATACACCCTGGTCACACTTATTGGCACCCTTAGAAACACTTATGAGTAAAATATCTCTCAAGTATATTCCCATTGATATTTACATTTTCTTACACACCAAGGTGACTAGAAACATGATGTTGTCCTGTCATGACTTCTTGTTGCACAGGAGAATAAATATTAGCAACACAAAGCCCAACCCCGCTTAATCATTCATCACAATGGATAAAACCAAAGAATATACTGTAGTTCTGATGTGCAACATAGTTCTGTTGAGCTACACAAAATACAAAATGGCTTTAAGGAAATAGTTAAAACAATAAACAATGTCATTTCCAGCATCAGGGCAATGATCAAGAGGTTTTAATGGACTGGATATGTTGAAAATCAGCTTGAAACAGGATGTGTGTCTTTTGTCTCAATGCACAGCGAGGAGAAGAAGAAAAACTGTTTTTTTTTGCAGTTGAATTTTGGGGGTCAGAAAGCATTTAATAAAAATGAAGGAAAACTGCACCTCCATCAGCACAAGTTGTTTGAGACATTGTTCAAGAAACAAATCTTCTGCTCTTATGCAAAAATAAACTGCACCATATTAATCTGCCATACTGGAACTTCAACCAGGACTGGTTCTATGGCCATATGAAATGAAAAAGAGGTTTTTTTGGCAGCAATAACACAAGATAGGTTTGGTGCACACAGGGATAAAAAATGCCCCATGTCCACAGTTAAATATGTCGCCAGATCTTTATTGTTGTGGACCTACTTTTCTACCAGAGGTCCTAAACATCTTGATCAGATACATGGCATTATGTTTGATATCAAATACCAACAAACCTGACTTGCTCTGCTAGAAATATTATAATGGGTCGTGGTTAGATCTTCCATCAGAACACTGGTTCAAAATAAACATCAAAATCAACAAAAAAAATGTGTCACTGAAGGCAAAATCAAGATCCTGCCATAGCCATCCCAGTTCCCTGACCCGAACCCTATAGAAAATGAGTGATATGAACTGATGATAAGAGAGGACCAACATTTGAAGGATCTTAAGAGATTCTGTATGAAGGAATGAACTCCATACATTCTCAAACCTCTTCAGACATAAAAGAAAAAACTCCGAGCTGTTTTTCATGCAAATGGAGGTTGCAGAAAGTTTTGAATACAAGGGTGACAATAATTGTGACCAGGGAGTATGAGAGAAAACATTTTTGTTTTCATGATGTGATATATATTGTTTTACTTAAAAGATCAAAAGGAGAAACAATACAGATTTATTTTTACATCCTTCTTTGCTCATATTTACCAAGGGTGCCAATAATAGTGGAGGGCGCTGTATAATACAGATGCGGTGTGGTGTAATTTATGTCGAAAATAGCGCTTTACATCTTTAACAACTGTCAACAGCCTTAAACAGCCATCCAAGTTCAGAAATATATGAAAAGGCACTTTATCAACACGCCACTCACTCCCTTCACGTGTACTCTGAACTCATCGGGGGAGAGAGAGACTTGCGCTTATTCTGAAATTACAGTCTGAAAGACAAACATACTTATATTATCTACCTGTTTCTTAAGATGATGTGCTGCTGCTTCCTTAGTGGACGTTTGCCTACTTTGTCCTGTAGATATTAAGCTTTTGTGCGCAGCCTGAAATTGCACTGCGCAGGACCTACAATGAGTCTGCGCGGCCGCTCACGCACGCAGCTTCAGATGGAGCATTGTCCTCCGTCAATTTGCAACTGCGTTTCTCTGTGCATTTGCGATCGAGTTCCAAAGGATGAGGTTTCGGGGAACCGTCGCGCCCCCCGCAGCACCTCTGCGCCCCCTGGTTGAGAACCAATGATTTAGAACAACACACTGTTTGCACACTTACGCTACCTGATCTTCACATGTAGAGTAAATGTGATTCATAGCCATTAACCTATAGTAAACAGACAAATGTCAAACAGTTGCATTATGGGACTAAAATCAATCATTTAGGTCGGATGTCCTTTAAACCGTGTTTTTGATTGTTTTAACAATTCCTTTATTTACTGTTGCATTTTACAGGACCAGTAAATATATGTAAGGGCAGATTGATTTTCTAGTACAACTGATATAATTACAGCTTATAAAAACATCATTAATCACACTGTGTCTCAGTCACTGAGTAACAACTGCACATCAGCTATTGTGTGTGTTTGTTTACATGCTGTCTGTCTTCATCACTGCTGTCTGCTGTCTGTGGACTCTGTGTCTCTTCATCTGTTTTCAGAGGAGGGGTGTCACCGGATGACCTGTCCACACTGCTCACAGAACCGTGGAGCGGAGAGCACGCCACACCTCGCCCTGAGATTCAACACACACACAGTCAGTAAATGACACAAGGTGATCAATGACAGAAAAACTGATGATGATTTCCAAATGCACAATTAATACAAATGTTGTCATTTACATTTATACATTTAGCTTTAATCCAAAGTGTCTGAGAGAGCATTAAACATTTTGTGAGAATGAGAATAGGTTGGTTAGCATCCAGTGTTTCCCCTCTATTGATTTTCTGTTTAAACTTTGTGATGATCTCATTGCTTGTTCCGATTCAATCCCACAACCCTCAGCGCAAGTCTATTGTCCCATAGACAATGAATTATAATGGCCATTTACAGTAGCTTACTATGCACCAGGAGAGCCATTAAAGTCAAAGGCTCTAGGGTTTTACCTGATGACTCTTGGCTTTGTGGGTCCATCCGCTCCAGATTGTCCAGTAACCCATCTATCTGCGATTTAATCACTGTCAGTTCTTTCTTAATACACAGCAACTCCTCCATTCTTACTGCAGAAGACAAGAAAGAGTCATAATAAGTAACCAAGCAATAACTTTTATATTCAGCATTGACAGAAGTGATAGAAACAGGTCACTGGAAACCAGAAATCCTTTTGCTTGGTATTATATATTTAGGTAGAAAGATATATAGAAGAATGGTTATTTTCAACCTGGTGTTGGGTCAAAAAGAGATGAACCTATACTGTAAAAAAATTCTGTAAAAAAAGGGAATTTTCTGTTGAATGGAAAAATAGAAATATACTGTAAAATATTTTTTCCCTGTAAAATTATGGGACATAAGGATATATATTAAAGAGCAGGTTTCATGAATCTCATAAAATTACCGGCATTTCAGTGTGTAACGTAGCTTTCCTTCAATTTTGACGATCTGCAAAGTTGTTATTCCAAAAAGTCCATGATAAATTAAGATATTGGCTTCCAAAGTAAGGAGTCGACTCCGAACCGCCCAAACAAATCGTTAGGCTTTCGAATCTTTTGAGTGTAACATCGATACTTCACTAGTGTTGCGTATACAACATGTCGAGGGGACGCTGTGTTTTGTGCTGTGAACGCAAATGTACTTTGTTTTCGCTGCCAAAGGATGATGATGTGAAGGATCAGGGTTACATTTTTTTCCCCACGATACCACTGCAGTACAATTCCAACCTTGTGTAATGTGCTCGTCATTTTACCGCCGACTGCTTCTCAAATTTTGGCGAGTTCAACGCGGGATTTGCCAGCCGCTAGACACTTAAAGATAAGTCAATACCAACTTTATTTGGACTAACAAGCGTCTCAGAACCACAAGCTGTAAGTATGATAAATACGTTAAGTGTACATGTTAAATTGAGTGCTTACAATATACGTTAAAGTAATTGTGCTAATCCGTGTTGTATATTTAGTACAGCTGTAGGTTTCCAGGTAAACAACGTATAAATTAACAGTGTTACAGTTTTAATAATCCGGCTCTTACCTAATAATGTGGCGGTTATTGTAGACTGTTGTCGTTCTACATGTCGTAGTATTGTACAAACTGTATCCCTTTATCGTTTAGTCATGGTAGCACTTTGCTAACGTGTCTCACATTATGGTTTTGTCAAGTGTGCCAAGTTTAGCTGTGGTCACGATCCCCTTCAAACAAAACGGTTTGCTTGTCATTATTTTAAAAACGGACTGCAGCACTATATCATTTTATTATGTAAAGGTGTGTGCATTATCTTTGGAAGCTCTCGCTAACTTGCTCAGTTACTCCTCTCTGTATAATCAAAGTAATGATCAACTTTTGGATAGAGCCGTTGTTGTTCTCCCACAGCTATGACGAAAATTCACACCTTCAGCAACCCCCCTCTCTCCCACACCTATAATTCAGATCACTGAAGAAGATGTGCGCCAGGTCTTCAGAAAGAACAAAAGAAGGAAAGCACCAGGCCCAGACGGTGTGTCACCAGCCTGCCTAAAAATATGTGCTGACCAGCTGGCCCCCATCTTCACACAGATCTTCAACAGATCACTGGAGCTGTGCGAAGTCCCCTCATGCTTCAAACGCTCCACCATCATCCCAGTCCCAAAGAAACCCAAAATTACTGGACTTAATGACTACAGACCTGTGGCTCTAACGTCTGTGGCCATAAAATCATTTGAAAGACTGGTTTTGGCCTATCTGAAGGACATCACTGGTCCCTTACTGGACCCCCTGCAGTTTGCCTAGAGAGCAAACAGGTCTGTGGATGATGCTGTCAACATGGGACTGCACTTCATCCTTCAGCATCTGGACAGACCAGGGACCTATGCGAGGATCCTGTTTGTGGACTTCAGCTCCGCTTTTAACACCATCATCACGGACACCCTTCAGAATAAACTGGCACAGCTCTCCGTCCCCACCCCTGTCTGTCAGTGGATCAACAGCTTCTTGACAGACAGGCAGCAGTTAGTAAAGCTTGGTAAATTCAAATCCAACACCTGCACCATCAGCACTGGAGCTCCTCAGGGCTGTGTTCGCTCCCCACTGCTCTTCTCCCTTTACACGAATGATTGCACATCTAAAGACCCCTCTGTCAAGCTCCTGAAGTTTGCAGACAACACCACACTGATCGGCCTCATTCAGGACGGTGACGAGTCTGCTTACAGACAGGTGGTCAAGGAGCTGGCTGTCTGGTGCAGTCTTAACAACCTGGAGCTTAACACGCTTAAAACTGTTGAGATGATCGTGGACTTCAGGAGAAAGCCCCCTGTTCTCCGCAAACTCACCATCATGAACAGCACTGTGACTGCAGTGGAGTCATTCAGATTCCGGGGCACCACAATTTCTCAGGATCTGAAGTGGGACACTCACATTGACTCTATTGTTAAAAAGGCCCAGCAGAGGCTGTACTTCCTTCGCCAGCTGAGGAAGTTCAACCTGCCACAAGAGTTGCTGAAACAGTTCTACTCTGCCATCATCGAATCCATCCTCTGCACTTCTATAACTGTCTGGTTCAGCTCAGCTACCAAATCTGATCTCAGAAGACTACGGAGGGTAGTCCGGACTGCTGAGCATATCATTGGTACAACCATCCCCACTCTCCAAGAACTGTACTCATCCAGAATGAGCAAAGGGGCTGGTAAAATCACTCTGGACCCCTCACACCCATCACACTCCCTTTTTGAACTGTTACAGTCTGGTCGACGCTACAGAGCACTGAGCACCAGAACGACCAGACACAGGAACAGTTTCTTCCCTCAGGCAATCCATCTTATGAACACTTGACATTAAACGCGCAACACACAACTATATTTTACATTATTTATTCACCAAATTTGCACATATCAGACCTGTACATACATAATTGTCTATATTGTATATTGTGTTTTTGCTGTTTTGTACATTGCCTATTTCTATATTACTGTATATTATTTTTTTTTATCATCTGTGTTCTGTCCTGTTGCTGTCTTTCTGTTGCACTGTGGAGCTTCTGTCACTATAACAAATTCCTCGTATGTGGAAACATACTTGGCCAATAAAGCTCATTCTATTCTATTCTATTCTATTCTATTCTATTCTATTCTATTCTAAAAAAGATCAACAGAAAACAATAGTCTGAATGGTTTATGAAGATAAAAACTTGTGATATGGTAATACTGATGCCATTTTTACACACAGCGTCTTTGTTTACAAAAACCTTCCTGAGATAAGAACTGTGGTAATGGGCGTTTCGTTTCTGACACGCAGTGTATGAAGAAAGACCAATCACAACTGATTGGGCCAGTTGGCCAATCGGAGCACACTGGACTCGCGGTAGGGAGGAGCTTAGAGAAGCGGAACATTTGAACAGCTTCGGAGGAATCGTTTAGGGATCTTTGAGAAATGGATAGATACTAAATGCTTATTTTAAGAAAATAGCACCATTTTTTTTTACCTTTGATGCATTTGAACATGTTGTTGGGGACTCTAATACAACATTAGGACACTTACAAAAACCTTGAAACCTGCTCTTTAAATTGTTTCCCCTTTTTCTTGTAAATTTGTTGTTTTTTGCTGTAATTTTATAGTTTTTGACCGTATTTCAAAAATAATTTTCTGCCAGCATGGGGCGCAGCTGGCTACAGCAGGGGCGCCAGAAATAAACTGTAAAATAATGGTTACATTTCCCCTGTTTTTCTTGAGTTTCGAAAAATACATTTAAAAAATCTGTAAAAACAGTCAAATTGTTTTTTTTTATTTATGTGGAAAAGCTAAAAAACAGAAATTTTCTGGCAGCTGGGGTGCCAGAAAAAAACCGTAAAA